>NC_056748.1:19991498-20291498 GCF_019279795.1 Protopterus annectens | reverse complement strand
GTGTGTGTGTGTGTGTGTGTGTGTGTGTGTGTGTATGTGTGTGCCCACCTGTGAGTGTTGTATGGGCATGTATCACTGTGTGTGTGTATGTGTGAGTAAGGTCTATTTTGCTAAGAGGATATATGCAATGACCCCCCCCCCCACACACACACACAAATACAGTGAGGTAAATGGGGCATTTAAAATGACAGCCAGAAGTAAAACTATATTCAGAATCTACAATATCTTTCTATTCTCCCATCTCCTCTTCTGTTATTGAGCATCATTGTCATTCCTCCCATGACATTATCCTAGAATTTAAGGACACCTTGAGAGATATGTCTGAGACCCCTTCTTTCTTACTTACTCTGCCATCCATTAATTACCAGATGGTGACCACCCAGTCATTACTAGCTGAACCTTATTTCTCCTTTACCAGGGGTGACTCATCCCTATGTCCCCCCCCCACCACCTGGATACCACTGCCAGTTGCTGGACCACTAATCAAACCCGAGTTGGCTGTCTCATTGTTTTAGAAACTGTTAGTCTGAGTTTTACCAGAATTTCATATATGTGGTATTTTATCCTCACAAGCACATACTAAATTGCATTGACAAAGTAAGCCATTTAATAATTCTAGAGATATAAGAGTACTAAATAAAAAGTCAATTCTCACAACAGGAGAGCCACACAATAATATAAACACAAAGGCTGCAATCATAAACTTTTAAAAATAAATGTATTGAAACAAGCAACAGCAGAAAATCATACTTATAAACACAATTATTTTAAAATGTATTTGTATATACCTTTCATTATATGCATTTGCTAACATTTCCAACATAACTGCACCAGATAAAGCAAATAACTATTTTCTCATCTATCTGTAGTTAGACCTTTGGGACCCAAAGAAGTATTGCAATATTTAGAGGTCTTCTGTGTAGGCAAGAGAATGCTGCTTACTTTTATTAGAAGAAAGTTGACATAGGTACTTGGACTATTTATCATTTTTGAGCTCAGAAATATACTTAAGCTAGCTAGACCATATCAAGACAAATCACTAACCAGATATGCAAGAGGTGATACTCTTGGAAGGCATAATATGACAGCTAAGCTCTATAAAGAGACACCCTATCACAGGCCACATAAAATCCTGTTTTATCATGGGCCCCCCCACCTGTGGATTTCTCATTCCATTAACCAGTGAGTTCTCTCCAAAATCCCACAGGAATATCAGTATCATTGCTCCAACTATAACAGTACAGAGGGATAGCCCTATAGAGGTCCATCAAGGAGATATGTTTTCCTATATGCCCTCTACAGTAGCACTATCCACATCTAATCTTCTGACTGCATACATGTGATAGTCAAATGTGTGCATATTAGGGAGGCAAAAACTTTAAAAGCTACTTAAAATTAGGAAAAAAAAAAACAAAATACATTTCTGACCACAAATGCATGGAACCCATCAAGTCATGCTCTCTGCTATTAGAGGGGAAGCCAGGTAGGTTTTGAAGCAAGCAAGATATCTGTAATTGTTCCCTGTGCAATTCAACCTATTCATATGTGCTGCATGTATGTATTTATTAATACATAACTGAATTGCATAGGTGAGCTGGTGTAAAGACATTTTTCAACCATGACCTAGGGCAGAGGCACAGAACTGTAACATACATGCAAAACAGACCCACTTAAAGTTGTCTTTGCTGAGTGGTGAGATATAATACTGATAACAAAATTAGCATGATTAACAGAAGTGAGTGGACTAAATATTACCACAGTAGCACAATTACTAATTGAAAGAACAATTACAGAGGGGAAAATGCAGAGAAAATGCAGAATAATTATAAAGTACAGGAGATTAGATGATGAAAAAAAATCTGTATGCACCCTTAAAGTGTGAGATGCACTAGGAGAGGACAGGAAAGAAAACAAATGTTTGCATAAGTAGGCTGGGAGAGTGGATGGGAAGGTTAGACACACAGGAAGAGAAAGAGAGAGAGAGAGAACTGGAACAAAGTGAACAGAATAATGATACAAACAGGCACAGAAAGCATAACGTGTGGATTTAGTTTAGCCTGGAAAACAATCACATTTACTGGAGTTCTGGAAGCATGGCTGAAGGGCAGACCTCAGTACTGTTAGAGGAATACTTGTCCTAAGGTTTTAGGGCACTGACTGCTAGTCTGTGGGTATACATTTTAAGAATGGTCTTTCAATGGACAGCAATCTGTAAGGAGGCAACAGACTTTAAGAATCCCTAAATATTGTCATATAAGTAGATGCATCACATAAAGTGTCTTGAGCTTGATTGCTAATGGCAGGCAAACATAAAGATATGAGAAGCTTATAGATATTGGAGGTGAAAAGGAACGAGTCTCTTTTTCCAGCAGGAATAGTATTAGTAGTGTATGGTAGTCTGCAGTGGTGAGGGATACGGGTCGCTGTAGTAATAGAATGGAAAATCATAAAATTGACTTTTTGCAAGTGTACGGTGTTTTGGGAATTGGCAAGGTGACTATAGGGAGGATATGTTCTAGCCTGAGGACAACAGCAAGCTTTGTTATGTCTACTCATCTGTTAAGCATAAGGAAGTGGATAAGTCTACATTCCTGTTTCAGTAGTGCTAGAATTTTTGAGGTGGTGATGGATTCATTATAGTGAAAAATTAAAGTGAGTCCAGATGAGGTACAGATATACAAGGTGTCAATTCAACCTGAGTAATTAGATTTTCCCAAGGGTCAGTGATATAAATGGTTGATGCATCTGATAGTTTAGGGATTGTATAAAAAGAGCGAAATGTATATATTAACTTGGAAATCTCTGCCAGGAAATCATAAAAATGATGTGATCTAGATAATTCTGATGTAGGATGTGGTTGGTCCCCTCCCTTAAATGTAGAAGATCTTCAGTCCAATTATTGAGCATATATGATAGGATGGAGAAAAGCAGATCTTTACTGTAAAGGAAAACAAGTGTAGGCCCTACTATGGAACCTTGAGAAACTCACATTTAGGGAGTGTTGGAAGAGGGGAAGCTCCAGTTAATGGAGTGCTGGAAGAGAATGAATTACCAAAAAGTACTGAGCCATTAGGAAGGTGCTTATTAAACAGGAAAATTATGTCTTCAGAAAATGATGTTTTTATGCTTTTGCAGTAGTAGTAAAAAAACAAATTTAACTTAACATATACTATGAGAATACTTTGTGCTATCAGCATTTGCTATCATTAAACATGACCACTATAAATGAAGGAAACAACCAATTTTATTTTGCATCTGTAGTTGGTTCTGTAAAAGTCTAAAAATATTGTTTGGCGCCTAGAGAGTATTAAATTATCAAATAATTTATCAATTTAGTTTTTGAGCAGCTGTATGAGTTTATATATATATATATATATATATATATATATATATATATATATATATATCATTTGAGCTTATCTCTCTAATTCATGTTTAAATAGTATTTAAATAAACATGAAAACCACTTTCCGACCTTTTACAGAAAATAAAATTAGTTGTTTCACTAACAATAAACAGCAAACTGTTGGAGCAAACAGTTCTGGAGGCAATTGGTTTAAATGTTTTTCTGCTTCTTGGTAGGATTTTGTATCAAGTAGTGACAGCTAATGGGTATAAAATAAACAATCAATAGACACCTGAGCAAAAAATGAATTTTAGGCAGTGGCAAAAATTAAAACATTGAAGGGGGCTGTTGTAAGGGAAATCCAGTGGTACAGCAGTTTGCAAAGGGTGTGCATGCATGGGAGCGGGTACTTTGATACCGCAAAAAACATTTTATTTTGAGTACTCCATGGGACAGAGAACTAAGTCCCTTAATGCCCTCATACTCGAATAGCAGCTTGGGCACTGGAAGGACAATGCAGAGGAATGGGACTGAGTGGTTGATCTTGTCTTATGCTTGGGCTCACTCCAGTATCAGCATTAAGATCTTGGCAAGCTCTAGGCTGAAAGTGGAATAAAACATATTCAGGATTTTTTTCATACATAGATGGGTGCATGAACCTCCTAAAGGAAGCAATTCTGAAGCCTGCAAGGCTGTTTTGGGGAGGTAGGCAATAGGGCACAGTCCCTGGTAGTAGTATGATGTGATTTTTATATTGTTATAAGTCAGTTGCCTGGAATGACTTGTATGCTCCTGTTCCAAGTTATGAAGCTTTAGTTTTATATCAGGTATTATAAGTCTATTGGATGATATGAACTGTCATCCTCTGCTCCAACTTTTAAAGCTTCACTTTCAGATGCAGACTGTTAACATATCAGAATTTAAATACTTCAGCTGTTATTGTGCTGGTCAAGAAATGGTAAAAAAATGTAGATTCCTGCTTTAATATTTTTTCAAGAATGTTTATTCTTTAAGACTTTTCTTCTGTCTAGACTTCTTTTGCTTAAACCCTGCTACTGCAACAACCCTTTTATTTAGATGTGGAAGTATCAGTTTACATGTGGATGGGGAGGTTTCCATTACCTTTATGGAGGAAGACTGATGGAAATAAATCACCTACATATATCAAGGGAAAAAGGTCTGCATACTGAAAAAGTACCACTAATAGTGAAAATCTGAAAAGTTCTTTCTTTGACTATTAGGAGGCAAGAGGATTGAAAGTGCACAACAAGCACTTATGGTGTGTCAAATTTCACTGCTTTTTATTTATTTGTTTACTTTCCTGTTGTAGAAAATCTGGTGTTTGGTACCTATGTTTTGGCAGACAAATTGGGTTACTTTCACTGATTCCTGCTGGTCCTGAGGTTAACTTTATTACTGAAAGCTTCTGTGCAGCATACTCGATGACAGCATGAATACGCAATCTGACAGCTATTACATACCTTTTAAATGGCAAAAGTAAAGCTCCAAGCAAATCATTACAGACATACAATATTACTTTAAGCTCTATAATTGCAAACAGAGCTGGACCATATTAAATGGTATGCTAGGCAGGACAATGGGCTTACTCCCCCACCCCACTCAGCCATTCCAGTGTCCCATTACTTGGCTGTCTTTTCACAATTACCATAAACACTGCGCAAACATGTCGGCGTGCATATTATTTTCTTCTTTACTCTTACAATGATTACAGACACTTGTATTTAATTTAAAACTTTTAATTTAAACTTTTATTTCAAATTTTATAGCAGAAACACAGATGGCCATTTGCTAAACAAAACAAAACAATCTTACACTAAAAACAGACAGCATGAAAAATAGTAAACTTCTCTGCCCTTGAAACTTGCATTCATTGGAAATGCATCTGGCCAGTGGCAGATTAAGTGTACCTTGGGCCTAGGGATGTTTTCAGATCCTGAGCCTTCCACACACATTTTTAGAATCATGAATAAATGCATGTGCCCTTTGATTAACCTTCCAGACTGTATTAAAGTATATTTCTTGTCAACTACAAAAACATCTGTTAGGGCATGTTTTAAATTTGTAGTTTTGGACATTTTTTCCCGTAAGCAATGAAACAAAATGTGTAAACCAATGATGACAAAACTACCCATTTCAGAACATTTCAACCATAAAAGGCCACTCAAACTGCTGTCATTCTAATCCCCCAATGTCAGTCAATAGGCATAATCTCTGCAGAAGTAAAACTCACATGAATAATTCCACATTAAAAATAACTATTATTAACTTAGAGGCTGCTGCTAGCAAAGAACTGTGCATTTCAGTCATTCATCTACAAATGTAGTGCCTGGTGTCCTTGAATGTTAAATTGTAAATATTACATTAAAATATGGTGCTAGCAATATTGCCATAACATTTTTGAACTAGACCCTTTCTGCAATAAAAAATGGCTGGCAAATGACAACAGTTACTAGGCATGTAGTCCTGGAAATGATTAAGGAGTCTATCCCAAATCCCAAACTGCTGCAAAGTCCTCTCTGGTTAAGTGACTTACTCAATTTCATACATACGGTAAACGAAGTTGAGAAGATTCAAACCCTGCACCCTTGCCACAGGAAGCAGCTCATTAATAAGTCAGAGATTTAGTCCTCTGTGCTAACTTCCAGAATAACAGCTTTTAACTAATTACTGAAATCCTTTACAATCCAGTATCAGAGAGAAGACTGTAGCACAGTAATATGAAAAAATAACAACATAGTGGGTGTTTCTGATCATTACTTCAAATAAAGCAGTGTGTATAATCTGACAAATATCAGCCCCTGTGCAGTTGATTTTGTATAGAAGGTACTGGAATAATATATTACTGAAACGCAACGTGTTTAGACTGCTAAAATGCAACATGATTAGACTATATTATGCAATCCTGGCCTATTGATGAATTAATTCATTCTTTAGTGCAATGAATAAAGAAAAACAATTAAAGATAACATAAATGTTGCAGCAGCTTTTGTTCAATAACCCACAAGTCATACAAAAGTCAGAATATTACTGCATATGGCATACTACTTTTTTCACGGGGAAGGCTTACATGCCTGCATTACACTTACATCTCATTTTTGACTTCCCTATGTATTCTCTGTCGTCAAGTATCGCTATCGTATCTGACATCATTCAGTACAAATCTGACCTAATTGAATGGCTAATAATGCTGTATTGTTGCTGCATACACCTCCAGAGTCAGCAGATCAAGATTACAGACAAATGGGGACTTTATGCAGGATATGACAAAAGGAGATACTGCCAACACAGCTAGATGGAATTTTGTAAATAATTACATGTAATTGGTTGTTGTTGTCTTTCGGCTTTTCCCAGTTAGGCGTCACCACAGCGGAACTCCGGTCTGCTAATGATTAGCAGTAGATTTTGACGAATGCCGAGGTGCCAGCTCGATGTTCAACCTTCAATGAAGGCATGCCCATTTACACATGTCTTTTGAATGCCCACCCAACCGCGGGGAGGACATGCAGACTCCACACAGAAGTCACTCCCCGCATTCCAGCCGAGAATCAAATGAGAGAACCTCTTGCTGTGAGACAACAACGCTATCGCTGCACCACCGCGGATGACCAATTATATGTCAATCATTTCGATATTCACCAATGAATTATATGTCATTGATGAATATCAAAATGATTTATATAAGATGCTTGTGTTACAAATGTGTTAGAACTGTATGTCATGTGTATATTAAACTGCTGTGTACAGATGTGTGTGTTGAAAAGGTATTTTGTAAAGTGCTTGTGCCTAAAATGTATCCACAGTGTGCCCTACTGGAAGAGAACAGAAATGTACATGCACTATTGTAACTGTTTAAATGTATAAGTTAACAGAGGAAACAGGAGTGTTAACTTCAGTCTAGCAAAGTTCAGAAAAATAGCTGAAATTAAATTACTTTATAGGCTGTGCAATAAAAGATGATATCTTTCAGTTTTCAGTGCAGCTAGAGACACAGAGTCTGTGCTGGGAAGCTTTCTGTATTGTCTTCGGAGTGAACTAATTACTACCTCTGAAAGCATGAAGGAATGCAATTGTATGACTTCCAACATCTGCCAAAGATCTGAGGTCTTTGTATTTTTACAGGGAGATGCTAAATACTGCCAGCTTCCAGCAATGAGGGTTTGACCTGGGAACTAGAAGTCAGATGACAAGAAATGATGTCATTCTGCAAGCTATCCCAGCAGTAGTATTGTAAATATTAATTTGAGAAGTCTCTTAGAGAGACAGTGCATTCTGCTTTGGACCTGACAACAACAAGAAAAAACATTCACCACATCTGCCTTGCTCTATTAGTAAGTTCTTAGGTTATAGTAATTCTCTGAGATGCAGTCAGGAATATAATAAAGCTTAGTTTAGATAGTTTTCTTTATTTGTGTGAGCCTGTACTGCAATGTTATTTTAAATATTTCCTGTGGTTTTGAACTCTGATGTCATTGTGAATATATATTTAGTATTGTCTTGTTCTTTTATTATTTATTATTAAATACATTTAAACCTTTCATTGTTGCTGATCTGTGCAGAAATATTTAAGCTGTGAGACTTCTTGCATATTTATTTGGTGATACTGTGTGGGCCACTCCTAATAGCCTTGCTCTTGGTCAAACTACCACATTTATATTAATATTACATAGTAAGATTGGACACCCTTTGTTAAGGGCCTTAAGGTAGCTGGCAGAAGGGTTCTGGTGGCAGTGAAAGCTACATTACAGACTGGGCAATAGGGGGCATAGCTAGTAGGCTTGTGCCAGCCTTTCCCAGGTGTGTGTGTGTGTGTGTGTGTGTGTGTGTGTGTGTGTGTGTGTGTGTGTGTGTGTGTATGTGTGTGTGTGTGTAAAACAAATCTCCAAGAGTGTGTGTGTCAGCTACTTCAGCAGAGACATGAAGCACTGGTTGGACAGAAAGAGTGTTAGAGGACTTGACTTGGAACCCTGGCTAAGGACTCAACTCTATAGCTGTGCCAGTGGGGAGTCTTACTGGGGATCTGGAGAAAGAGGGAGAAACCAGCCCTGGACTGACTGTGGTCTCTGTGTGCTCTTAAGGGAAATTGCACTTGATGCAGAGAGCTGCATCTGGAAATAATGTGTGTGTATCTGTTTAACCTCTCAGTGAACATCCCACACACATGCTAGTGGTGAGGACTGAGGCTCCTTGCTTTCTGGTCCAGTGGAGGGTCATCATACAAGGTAGGAAATCAGTCCCCTGCCAAAGATACCTATATCCAATTGCTTGTTGTCTCTACCTAATTACCACAATAAACACTGTTCAAACCTGTCAGTGTACATACTACTTTTTCCTTTACTTTTATGATTATCACAGATATTTGAAGTTCATTTAAAAGTTTTTATTTCAAATTTTACAGAGAAAAAACTTACATATTTTCTAAATTAAAAAAATCACTCTCACACTGAAAACAGATTTAGCATGAGAAACAGTAAACTTATTTTCCCCTTGAAACTCACATTTACTGAAAAATGCATTTGGCAAACCGTTCAACTGCGAGAGACTTGCTAAAATTCATCCTCAAATAGCATACTATGAAGTACTCATTATTGTCTTTGTGAGGGATACAGGAATTTAAAAGGCAAATGAGTAACGCATTTGATAACACTTGCGACACCTCCACAGGACCAGCTCAGCAGTACCATCTGACAAAGTACCTTGGCAGAGTCACATAGAAAACAGATGAAAGTTAAGGAGAATGAAACCTAGTACAACAGGAAGCAGCTCATAGCATTACGCATTAAGTGCTAGACAAGCTGTTGTAGTCCAAACACATTGTAGTTTCATACCTGTGTGCCTGCAAAAAAACAAGGTAAATTAAAACGCATTCATAGTTGAAATATTGACATTATCTCAGGTGATCTGTGCTAACCTGCAGAGATAATGTGAGGAGTGTAGCACAGCTCCTGACTTATACCAATGCTGCTTGTGACATTGCTGTTTTAACTGCAATGACAGCCACTCTGTACTAGTCTATTGTGTACCAGTTCGTCCTAAACACTGCCTCCAAGATGTGTCAGAGCTTATTATATAATGTACCATGATTTTAAAAGTTGTTCAGTTATTCATCTAATGTTATATACATTTTATGAGGTTTAGTGAAAGAGTTGTATAAACCTAAGGTTGTTTGCAGCCTTTATAATTATTTTCTAGCTTGCTCACAGTGACAGGTTTTGGCCTGTTTTTGCCTGTTATACTGATGACCTACCACTGAATTAGCCTGCTAATCTATTCATTTTCTGAACTGTGCAGCTTTAATATGCTGATACTAAGACAACCACTTCAGTTTTGCACAGATGCTGCAGGAAGTGTTTAGCTATAGTTAATTGTTAATCTAAAAATGATGGCTTGATAAAATTCTTTGTAAAAGTACACTAACTGCCTGAATTGCTCATTGGGGCAGAGATGTTAAATTGGTACTGGCTCAGGGCTGGTTGCTGAGACTATTCTACCTTATTCTTAAACTATGTTTGACTGCTGGGTGGCCGTTACCGTGTTACCCTGACATCACTTCTATGCTAATTTGCTGTATTTTTGTACTATTTAGCATTTGTGTTTATTATAGCCTACCAAAATAAAACTCTTATTTTCGCTTGGAATAATATTATTTATATGGTATCGCTTCATGATGCCTATTTTGCACTGTTTTACTGGTTTACACATTTCAGGCCTGCTATTAATCCTGGTTTTCTTGTATGCTTGCTCTACTGCATTGTGCTTAGTGCTATATTTTTACTGTTCTCTAAATCTGTACATTAGTTCTGCTCTATCCCTGCTCACTACTGTTAGTGTCACATGAATGGGCAAAACTCACTCTTCCCAACTCTTACCCATTCTACCAAGGGACACACTTCCATATTTATTGTGCTTTACCATTTTTTTTGCGCTGGTCATTCTACACCCTGCAACAAATAATTTTTCTACCATTTTTGTAATATCACATCTCACCTGTCTACACTACCCTACACTGATTTCTCTTTAAGCCTTTCTGTACCCTTATGTTGTCTGTTAACTCCTCATTATCTTTCTATCCCCTTATTATTAATGCTGAACGTTCTGCTACATTCCATTGCCATGTCTTCAGACAGAACTAGCCTTAGACCTAAGTATGTCCTGTTATCAAAAGGTGACAGTAAAAAAAAGAAAAACACAGACAGACACACATGCAAATACACTCCTAAATTTCTCATTAAAACTTGCATTCATCAAACACCTTTCCTTTAGAATGAGCTCTTATTACCGTATGTCAACTACCTATCATATGTTGCAGTTAACAGTCATACTAAACTGTTGATATACTAACAGCATGACATATGGCATATATATAGGTTCATAAGTTCATAGGTAGGTACTAGGCTATTGGCCCTAGGGCCTATATAAGCCTAGCCAAATGGTACCCTGGCTTTTGCCACCCAAGAAAATTATTTTCCTGTGCCCCTGTCAAGCAGAGCCACAGAAGTGATCCCCGGGGTGAATTTCCTATCTCCCATCCAATCATCAAGATATTTCTTGAAGAGTGCTAATGAGAAGCTTTGTTTGATATAGATAGGTAGTTTGTTCCAGAGTATGGGAAGTCTCTGAGATAGTAATCTATCCCTCCAGCATGTTCTGTTTATTGTGGTGACAAGGTTTAGGTCCCTAGAGCATGTAGCTCGGAGGGATTGGGATTTCTTTACACGGAGCATGTCCAACAGCTCTGGGTTTGACATAGCTTTGTATGTTAGGCAGAGATTGCCTCTGAGTCGGTGATATGCGACAGAGTAAAGCTGGAGTTTTTTGAGACGGTCTGCTTAGGGCATCTGTTTGAGGCCAGTAATCCACTTTGTGAGGTATTTCTGTGGCCTTTCCAGTTGTTGTCGATCTCTTGTGAGGTACATACCAAAAGGGGCGTTGTACTCCATAATGGGTCTAATGAGTGTTGAGTAGAGGGGAACAATGACCTCTTTTTTCCTGGATGAGAAACCTTTTGTGATGAGGTGTGCCACGTAGAAGGATTTCCTGACTACTGTGGCGATGTGATTATCAAAGGAGAGACTACTGTCCACCTGTGTCCCAAGGTCTCTTATCACACTTTTGGTGTTAAGTGGACTACTGCCTATATGGTAGTTCATGGGTACAAAGTTTTTACCAAAAGGGATGACAATGCACTTTTTGGCATTGAGCTTGAGGCCATGGCTTTGACACCAGGCATCTGTCTCAGTGAGGCCCTTTTCTAGGATGTCCACATCATTAGGAGATTTGATTATGGCTCCTAGTTTGCAGTCATCTGCGAACTTTGTTAGCCAAAGACCTTCTGTGTTAGCCTGTACTTCAGAGAAGTAGATATCAAACAGGAGAGGACCTAGGACTGAACCCTGTGGTACTCCACTTGTCACTTGTCTGAAGTTGGATTTAGAGTCTGCTACTTTCACAGTGTGGGTTCGGTCAGTGAGCCAGTTGGCAACCCATCTTGTGACATAGGGATTTATGCCTAGTTTAGTGAGTTTGTCTATAATTCCAGAGTGGAGGATGGTGTCGAAAGCCTTGGCGAGATCTAGATAGGCTGTGTGTACCACCTTACCCTCATCTACAGCTTTGGTGACCACTTCAAAGAAGTCTATCAGGTTTAGGAGACATGATCTGCCTTTTACAAACTCAAACTGGGTAGGGTCCAGAGTTTGGAGATTACCAGTGTCATTGTTTATAAGTTCCATGATGATACACTCCATAGCCTTGCAGACCAGGCTCGTCAGGCTAATGGGGTGGTAGTTCCTGGGGTCCTTGGTGGCTCCCCCTTTGTGGAGCGGGATAACCGTTGCTGTGCACCATTCAGTGGGCACAAAGCTTGAGGTGAGGCTATGATTGAACATGGTACTTAAGATAAAGAAGCCAAGTTTAAATTGGGATATTAGTTTGTAGAAACCCAGCTTAAGATCACTGTTCCAAATGATTTCTTCCTAAGTAGGAAAAAAGCTATTCCATTCATAATGTTCCTCGGCTAACATGCTTAATCCAGGATCTAAGCCTCAGCCTCAAGCAACCTGTCTCCTTGCTTAGCCATGCTCTGAACTATAGTTCAAAATATTTAAACTCAATTGATATAGTCTTTTTAGCAGGACTGACCAAATGGAAGCATGGCTGCTTACTTCTGCACCTGACATTCTCACTATCTATAAGCCACAGCTTAAGCACGAGATACCACTCCCACGTTTGCTAAACTTTCAATATATCCAGTATGGAAGTAATATCACCGGAAGCATAAAAAGACTTCTGTTCTTTGTCAGAAAATCCATGTTCTGAACATCAACAAATTCTTCACACAATCCATATGGCCCAAATTAGCTTTTAATACACCATTTATTACATATTACATGCATTTGCAATCACTGGCAGATATCTCTTACTAAAGTTACTGGTCAACTCAACAAATAAATGGTTAAAATGTACAAATCTCATCATAGAAGAATATTTAAGTCATAGCTGTAATAATGGCTTACCACTAATTGTAAATAGCCTTGCTGAGTATACACTATTAGAATAAGTAACAGATTTTGCAAGAAACACCTGGGCACCATTCTACTCTTGACTGTGTTACTACCTCAGTCTCTTAATGTTGTTTTACTATTCCATTACTTGGTGACTCTGTAAATGATCATTGTGTTGTCTTGTTGATACAGTCCTTTATGTATAAAAGAGACACACCAGTTTCCATTACAGGTAGGTCAGTGTCTTCTATAACTGAATGTTTCCCTTCCCTCCAGAATAGCAAACATTACCATTTCAAATGTACAAAGTAATCAGAAGATCATGAAAGGCCATCTCTCCATAATTAATGTTTTTTTTTTGGGGGGGAGGCCCAAGATTCAACATACCTGCTACTTATGATAATCAAGTATGGTCGTCTTTAAGGTTGCAATTACTCAGAGTAAAGGTAAACACTTGGATTTTAAACAAAAAATGTCAAACATTTTGCCTTTCTCATTTCTTCAGTGTACCTAAAGAAAATTATCCTTTCTAAAACACAGATTTGAAGCTGGTTTGATCCAGATGCTGGTGTTTTGCAAGGAGATATTATTTCCTAAAGGAATAATCCCTTCTTAATAAAAAAAAAAAAAAAAGATCTTTGTTTAACACTCAGAATATGAAAATCGCTGCATGATGCTTGCTCAATATTCTAAAGGCATTTAGGAAATGTACAGCCTATGGGACTTCCATTCATCTCCATATTCCACCCTGCATTCAGGGGGCTCTTGTGTCTGCAGGATACATTGGCAGGAATTCTGGGGCTACATTGCCATGACAATAAGTGAACCAAAATTGTTACACTGCTAGAATACTGTACTGCTCCTAGGATGAGTCCATAACAGGATCTCTGTAACAATACACTGTGCTAACCATTCTTAATTACATTTAGACTCTCAGAGCTATTGAACCTCACTTGGGATTTATTGTATTTTGTTTTGCAATTTGATGAACAGGTAGGCGAGTTTACCAACTAACCCTTTTCAGTCATGAACGGATATAGTAGCACAATAAATATTAATTACAACTACAATGAATAAAGTTAAGGCAAGTAAAATTAAAACAACATAAAGCAAAGCAACACCTAAAGCAATTACATTAGTGCTGATATCAGGAAGAACAAGAGTTTTAAATGCAGAATTTGAAAAGCATTAGATTACACAAAAGTAGTAAGAATTCACCGTTTATTAGGAATTTAAATTAGGATCAGTGCTCATATTTGTCTGATTCAGACAGTGGTGTTTTACAAAAGGTGTTCCCTAAAGGAATGATCTTTACATTGCCAGTAACTAAGCCAAATTTGACACGAGCAAGATATTCGTTCTACCAAGTATGGGATGCCTTTAACAGTATACTGTGTAAGATCACATCTAGAGTACCTATGTGAGTACACTGTAAGTCTATCACTCTCCTACATGCACAGATTGCCCTTCAATCTACAGCCAGTCAAAAAGTCATTCAGAAATGCTGTAGGACAACAGGGCTCATACAGATTTATTCTTTAAGTATGCCATGGGACTTAAAAAACATTTGCTCATAACATCATAGAAAATAACAAAATAAGAAGAATGCTAGGATTGAGCCTGACCTCTAGTTAAGGTTATAGAAGCATGAATTGTTTCTGTTTTACTGCTTATCCCAACCTCTCTCCCTATGCTAGTTTGTTTTATATTTGGCTTTCATCCCTTCCCTGTTGATCAGTCAGTCATTATCAGTTAGCTACCGTACAACATAAGCTCATTTTTGGAGACTGCAGTGCTACATGGTGATAAGTAGGGTGTCACTAATTTCCTCATTTGTAAATATTAATAAAAAGAAATAAGTTATGGGCATTCAGAATCACCATATAGCTGAAACACCTGGTATCCTTAAAGGGGTCATTGGCATGTATCCAATAATAATCTTTTACAAGAGGTTTTAAGGAATCACACAGTGAAAAGACCAATGACTGGTGTCGAAACCATGGCCTTAAGCTTAATGCCAAAAAATGCGTTGTCATCCTTTTTTTGAAAAACTCAATTCCCACTAATTACCACACTGACGGGAGCCCAGTGAACACTGAAGGCATTATTAGAGATCTGGGGACACAGGTTGACAACAACCTCTCCTTCAACCACCACATTGCCACTATGGTCAGAAAGTCCTTCTGTGTGGCACATCTCTTGACCATGAGTTTTGCATCCAGGAAGAAAGAGGTCATCATCTCTCTCTACTCTTCCCTCATTAGACCAATCATAGAGTATAATGCCACATTTGGCATGTACCTCACTAGACACATGCAACAGCTGGAAATGCCACAAAAGTACCTCATGAAGAGGATCCTAGGCCTTAAACACATGTCCTACATGGACAGACTCAAAAAACTCCAGCTTTTCTCTGCCTCATATCGTCTACTAAGAGGCGATCTCTGCTTGACTTACAAAGCCATGTCTGACCCAGCTCTGTTAGAAATGCTACATCTAAAGAAATCCCTCCGCACCACCCACTCCAGAGACCTCAACCTCATTACCACAATCAACAGAATATGCTGGAGGGACAGATTCATAACCCAGAGACTGCCCATGCTCTGGAATAGACTTCTCATACATTTTAAGCAAAGCACCTCACTGGCCCTCTTCAAGAGAAATCTTGATGAGTGGATGGGAAATAGATAGTTCACTCTGGGGATCCCTCCAGTGGCTCTACTTGATAGAAGCACTGGGAACTAACATCGGGCAGCATGATACCAGGGCACTTCTATGGGCTAGGCTTGTAAAGGCTCTAGGGCCATTAGCGTAGTACACACCTATGAACCTACGAAAACTCTAACTTCGCTGGGTTTTTCTTGTTGTTTTCTTCCAACTGGATTGGCTGTGTGTCCTATTTACTCTTTTATTTAGTTGTTAGATGGGATATTTTGCAGACACCTTAATGGTTAGGGACAACAGCTGCATACAACAACCCTGTGTTTCTAAAGGCTATTTAAACATTGCACTTATGCTGTGCTGATGATGTCATAAGAAGACTGAAACATTCATATCCACAGCTGGTGGGATTTGGCTTTATTGGTCTGAATTTGTCCATTAATTGACTTAAAAAGAAATAAGGCAGGTGCATTCAGAATTGCCATATGGCTGAAACCCCTGGTGTCCTGAAAAGGGTTGTTTGCATTTATCCCATAATCTTCTTTTACAAGAGGTTTTAAGGAATCACACAGTGAAAACTGTAGCTTGGCTAGGTTTTTCTTGTTGTTTTTTTCCCAGTTGGATTGGCTCTGTGTCCTATTTGCTCTTTTATTCACTTGTAAATATATCAATATTCTATCCAGTTTTATTCACTACTCGGGAGATACTACTTTGTCCTTTATTAATCCTTCTCCCATCTGTCTTCCCATAGCTTCTACTAAATATAAGTATTTCTTCTGTTACCTATTAAGAAAAAACTGATGAAAATGTAAATAATGCCCTTGCTTCTGCCATAATTATAGATATCAAACATGTATTGTCAGTATTGAGGGATAAAACCCAAACTATGGCCCAGGCAATAGTGTTCGATTAGGTGCTTGGGTATCTGAGCTGTTGGCAGGGAAGGATGGGCATGTCTGTCATGAGGGGAGCACATTTACCTATGTGCTCCCTGAAGGGAGGTGAGTATCCCTCCAATGAAATAGATGAATGAGAAGTGGGGTAATGAGGTCAGGTTGTAAAAGACCCCCCCCCCCCATGGAAGAAGTTGTTGGCACAACCCCTCAGACACCCTTAAGATCCATGCTGGCTCCATCCCAGAATCAGAGAGAGTCCAGAGGTGGAAGGAGGAACCTGTGGATTTGATGGTGGATGGGGGGGCAGGCCACTGGGATAGCTGGAAAGTATGAAGCAATGGTGGGAGGGAAAGACAAAACAAAAATGTACTTTGTCAAGAGCTTTTCATTAAATATGACAATGCTTAGCACATTTCCAGGTCCCCATGTTAACATTGTAGAACTTGGTAGGTCCGAAGGCTTTATATGGCAAACAGTCACATACTTGCCCATATCAGTGCAAGTCACATTTGCAATGAGAGCTCTCTTCTCCAGAGGTGGATATCTCACTATAAACCTGAGAGTTTAGCCACCACTGAGACATTTCATCATACCACACTAATGATGCTGAAATATTTGCACATAATTACTACATATTCAGGTATGATAGTCCGACAAAGGAGTGTACAGGAGTTGCAGCATTTGACTCTGCCTCATCATTGTAAATTCTTTATATATCTCAGCTTCAAATCACTAATCTGAGGAACTCATTTTGTTATCAAAAAAGGTTAACAGTGTATAAAATGTAACACTTGCTTTTGTCTATGAACCTCCTTACTCGTTTATGTTTATAAATATATATATATATATATATATATATATATATATATATATATATATATATATATATATATATCGTGTTAATAACACTTTCTCATGGTTAACTTCAAATATCCCAAGAGAGGTATCAGTGTTGGGTGATTGTAATATTATATATCCATCCATCTACCCAACTATAAGGCTTCGTCTGTATCATAAAACTGATAAGCAAGTTTTATAAAAATTCTAAATAAATGTACAACAGACTGGAGTACCTGCTTCTTTACTTGGCAATATCCCTCATTCAGGTGTAATGACTAATACTTTAGTGATAATTTCCCAGTCTGTGTTCTCTGGGCACACTCAGAAAACAGACAAAATATTCCATTCATTTTACAGGAATACAAAGACATTCAATCCAACGAGTTGTACTCATGCTTAAATAGGCTAGATTGCTCACAGGTAACATTTTATCATTTTCAGCTTAGTCTCCCATATTTCAACAGCACTTTTCTCTCAATGGTCTCACTTAGGTCGTGTAAAAAGAGAAAAACAGGTCTCTGTCTTGGATAATGTGAGAAATTGGGGACCTACTGACACAATGTGATAAATAAGGATACGGTATTATTTAACTAGACCCATTCAAAATTTTTTTGCAGTTCAGAGAACCTTTAATACGGGTAAGTCAATATTATACAAGGGTAACAAGAGTTACTTTCTGAAGAAACAAACACTGCATTGTCATAAACTGAAATAAGTCTATCATGCCAGTGACAGTTTTCTTCATGATAGTAAACTAAGGTTATAAAAGCAAAACCTCAGTTCTTCTCCCTTGAAGAACTAATGGGATTTGCCATTTCTTTGCTAATGCTACTTTCTTTTTGACTTCTTGTTATCATAAGTATCCATCTTCACTAATTAGTATTTTCCCTCTCACCTACAATTCCCCATGGTGCTTTGTAGCTTAGTTTGGAAACTACACCAAATAGCTAACGTAATATCATCTGGGAAGAGGCACTTGAAAGTTATCTCAGCCGAAAATGGTGTAACTTCCTGCACTTTAGTCAATTTCTACTCCATTACTATATTATTCACACTCTTTGAAGTGTTAGATGATACTGGGACTGCTCCGACATACATTCACCTATTTCCTTTAGGACCAGCTCAATCCAAGTCTTTCTGTAGGAACTATTTTTCTTTATCTGTGTAAGGCATTTGTCTGTGAAAATTACTCTATTAGCATTCAAAAACTCACCCTCAGTCTCTGTAGGTTTTTCTCTACCTGTCAAATGAATGCATCATTGAACATCACTGTAGACATATGGTACATAAGTAACTTATATCATCAGTTTGTACAGGGTGATTTCATCCAGAGGCATCTTACTGGTTATGCCAGATATGCTCTGGAGCCATGCTTAATGATATGTAGCAGAAATTCCTGGAGCATAGCACAGAATGGCTAAACACTCTATCAAAACCCCAAGTTATCGTTGAATGTGTATTTGGCCTTCTTAAGGCTTGTTTGCACTGTCTGGATCTTGGTTTGCCCATAGTATGACCCTGCCAGATGCAGCACAATATTTTCAGTCTGTGCCATGTTACATGTCATCATTGTATGAAAACTGTAGAGCAGGGCAGATAAATTTGTCTAGTGTCATCAATGGGCATTTGTGTGTGTGTGTGTGTGTGTGTGTGTGTGTGTGTGTGTGTGTGTGTGTGTGTGTGTGTGTGTGTTTGTATGCGTAAATATAATTTTGTACCATGTATGTGTCAGATATGGGGAGCTAGTTGGGGAGACTACTGTGCACTAGCTAGGAAGAGGGCCTCTATTTCTATTGTTTTGTGTGTGTGTGTGTGTGTGTGTGTGTGTGTGTGTGTGTGTGTCTGTGTGTGTGTGTGTGTGTGTGTGTGTGTGTGTGTGTGTGTGTGTGTGTGTATGTAGGTGCGAGTCTGTGTGTGTGTGTGTGTGTGTGTGTGTGTGTGTGTGTGTGTGTGTGGTGTGCTGTGCTTGTGTGTGTGTATGTAGGTGCGTGTCTGTATGTGTGTGTGTGTGTGTGTGTGTGTGTGTGTGTGTGTGTGTGTTTGTGTGTGTGTGTGTGTGTGTGTGTGTGTGTGTGTGTGTGTGTGTGTGTGTATGTGTGTGTGTGTGTGTGTGTGTGTGTGTGGTGTGTTTGTGTGAGTAAATATAATTTTGTGCCACATATATGTCAGATATGGGGACCTAGTTGGGGAGACTACTTGCACTAGCCAGGAAAGGGGAACTGTCTCCAGAGTGTGTGTGTGTGTGTGTGTGTGTGTGTGTGTGTGTGTGTGTGTGTGTGTGAAGCTGGCTTTGTGGATATCTGAATGTGTGTTTACTGGGACACAGCCTTAGCAGATAGTGTGGTACTTTTTGGAGATCTGACACATAGGTCTAGGGCACCCACACATGTGTGCAGACCATGCTTGCCCCTATTCATGGTAGTACCCCCATATGAGGGTCATGTGTGCAGACTATGCATGCCCTCATTCATGTTAGTACCCTTCATACAAGAGTCACAGGCACTAACCGGTCCAAGCCTAGGGGAAGAAGTGCTTACTGAATGAGTGATGACCTTTAATATGAATGAATTTGGCACCTATATCCTGCCCTCATGTCACTCACATTGCATGCTACTCCCCTTCACAATGGATGGCAGATTGGAAGTGGCACTACAAATACCTATCAGTGGCCTCCCCATTCCATGGTGGCTATCACCAGCAGATACAGAAAGAGACCTGCCATGGGAAGTGCATCTGCTATGATGCCTGTATTTACAGGGACACCTGCTTTATGCAACTTACTTACATGTTCAGCAAATCACACATGTGGGATGTGTATTCCTAGAGGTCATCATGCATCCCTCATATTGGCTAGCCTTGTATAGTGTCCATGTGCATATGTTGGGTCTCACAAATTGAGATGGCTAACTTGGGTGGGGGTTGACACCTATGGTGAGCATGGCCACCAGAAGGTGGTCCAACCCCATCTTCTATGTGCTCAGTGCACCAAAGGAAAGTTCACCACTGGGGAAATTGTCCCTTCTTGTGTGTACCTTTCTCTGACTTCTTTTCCTTCTATGTTCTCCTGTGTGGCTGGGGTGATTTCCACAGGACAGGTGCAGAAGCTATATGAACTGACCAAGGTGGAGATCTGGACTCCACATTGCTGGTCTCCAACAAAGAACCCATGGCCCCTAGCCATGCCACACTTTGGATGACATCACTGTCTAAGTTTGATTCATCTCTGACAACAGGCAGCAGTATATTCATGGCAGAGAAGCCTGATAAAATGTTACTTGTCAAGACAGCAAAGGAAAGTACCTACAGCAAGTAAGACTCATCACCATTACCCAAATCTCAGTGAATGAATGAACAGTATTTTCTGCAGTGGTAGGACAGAATACTAGAAAACATATCTTGTGCTAGTGGTCTCCACATCTGAAGACCTAGTGCTTCTATGAAAATATGTGTTACTGCATGTAATCTGTACTACACCACACATTTACCCAGTATGCAGGTACTTGATTCCATAAAGACATACCCACCTGAGGTATCATTCATGGATATTCTTGATGGATGGTCAAGCTCAACTCCTGTATCCAGGAATCCACTGTAGTGTCTGGATAATTTAGAACACCTATGCAGAGAGACAAGGATCTCCTCTGCCACTAATAGAAGGGTCTAGGTTGACAGGCCACGTCCTGTTGTCCTCAGCTTCTGTGATAGCTATGTGGCACACATATTGCATCATTTTTGCCCTGACCACTGACAGCTGTGATGTCATTTACAGCATCCTACCAGGCACAGTTGTTAAGGGCCAGTCATATTTATCATGGCTGATCATCCTCTGATTGTGGGGATGGAGATCCTGCTGCAAGATCTCATTCTCTGCATGGGAGAGCTTGCATTTCCTTTCCTTCCTACTTCTGAACATCCTGCTATGGAAGGAAAAGGAAAATGTATGTAAAGATAGTCACATCAACAATGTCAGTCATATACCCACACAGATCCAATCTATGGGGTGCCTGTGTGGTGGAGGTATGTGGTCTTAACTTATGTCTGCAGCAAGTAGCACACATATACTGCATACTCATGGAAAATAATTCTGTTCTTCCTTTATTATGCCCCCCTTAAAAAGGGACGAGTGAACAGATGTCATATGAAGACTGCACTTGGCATCTACAGGCAATGGCCTTCTACAATACTCACTGTTGAGTGCCACCGATGTTATGACTGCCACTATCTGACCTTCCCAAGACATTGGCTTTAGCAGCATACAGATTTACCCATGGATGGCTATTATAACTACAGAAAAGTGCAGTGTATTTACTTGCAAACAGGAAGCTGTTGAGGCACAGTTACATCAATGACACATCAGTTGCCTTTCTAACTAAGAGGAAAGGTTCATAGGTTCATAGGTTCATAGGTTCATACTAGGCTATCTGCCCGAGGGCATTTACAAGCCTAGCCCATAGTTTTTTGGCTTACGCCACCCCTTTAGTATGGGGAACTATACCCATTATTTTGCTGTGCCTCTGTTGAGCAGTGACACTGAGGTAATCCCTGGGGTATATCTGCGATCTCCCATCCATTGGTCAAGATTTCTCTTGAACAAGGCCAGCGAGGTGCTCTGCCTCACATATACCGGGATTTTATTCCACAGCATAGGGAGTCTTTGGGTGATGAATCTATCCCTCCAGCACGTCCTATTAATAGCCGTGTCGAGGTTTAAGTCTCCCGCCCTTGTGGCTCTGACGGGTCTAGATTTTTTGAGGTGAAGCATATTCATCAAATCTGGGTTTGACATGGCCTTGTATGTTAGGCAAAGGTCACCTCTGAGCAAGCAGTAAGCGACTGAATAGAGCTGGAGTTCTTTCAGTTGGGCAGCATAGGACAGATGTTTGAGACCCTTTATCCTTTTGGTGAGGAACTTTTGTGGCCTCTCCAGCTGCTGCAAGTGTTGGGTCAGATACATTCCGAATGGGGCATTGTACTCAATCATTGGTCTGATGAGTGATGAGTATAGGGAGACTATGACCTCCCTTGATCTAGATGAGAATCCCTTCATGATAAGGTGGGCAATGTAGAAGGTCTTCCGAACTACTTTAGCTACATGGGTGTCGAATGACAGACTACTATCAACCTGGGTCCCCAGGTCCCTGATAACTTCTTCTGTGCTCAGTGGATTGCCACCTATTTGGTAGCTAGGGGTAACCTTGTTTTTCCCGAAGGGTATGACGAAGCATTTTTTGGCATTTAACTTTAGGCCATGGCTCTGGCACCAGTTATCCGTTTCTGTGAGACCCTTCTGAAGGATATCTGTGTCAGATGTGTTTTCTACTATGGCGCCCAGTTTGCAGTCATCTGCAAACTTTGTCAGCCATAACCCTCCTGTGTTTGCTTGTACTTCGGAAAAGTAGATGCCAAACAAGAGTGGGCCCAGGACTGAGCCCTGTGGTACACCACTTGTGACAGGCTTTGAGTCTGACATGGCGCCAGCAACTCTGACCCTGTGGGTTCTGTCACTCAGCCAGTTTGCAACCCATCTTGTGATGTATGGGTTAACATTTAATCTGATGAGTTTTTCAATGATACCCGAGTGGGGTATTGTATCGAAGGCCTTCGCCAGATCGAGGTAGGCTGTATGGACTGCCTTTCCCTCATCAATGGCTTTGGTGACTGTTTCGAAAAAGTCAACCAAGTTTAGAAGGCATGATCTGCCTTTGACAAAGCCAAACTGGGATGGATCCAAAGTCTGCAAATTCCTATGTCTTTATTTATGAGGTCCATTATGATCCTCTCCATGGCTTTGCAGATAAGGCTTGTCAAGCTAATGGGCGGTAATTTCCAGGGTCGGTGGAGGCACCGCCTTTGTGAAGTGGGACCACAGTTGCAGTGCGCCACTCCCTGGGTACGTATCCAGAGGTAAGACTATGATTAAACAGCTGTCCTAGCTGTGGGTTTAATTCCTCGTTGAGTTCGTGGAGCACACAGCCGGGGACACCATCAGGTCCCATGGATGCTGTGTTTTTTGCTTTGGAGAGTGCAGTTCTCACTTGGGCGTTGGAGATGTTTGGGGGACTGCAATCGCTTGGTATAGATATCTCTCCTTTTGGGGGGGAGAAGTTTGCACTGAACCTGTCAGCCAGTATGTTGGCAATGTCTGTAGGATCAGTAATCTTTACATCATTTTGAACTAGTTCTGAGCATATCTGGGAGTTTCCTCCCAGGTTTCTAACATAGCTAAAGAAGGCCTTATGATTGTCTTTTGAGTCTTTAGCTATTTTTCTCTCAAAATTTGCTTTGGATGGTTTTATGAGAGCTCTTAGTTTTTTACTTATAGTGATCAAGGGTGTCTTACCTTTTAAGGATTTTGCTCTATCTTGTAGTAGCTTCCTCCTTTTGTTGTAGAGTTTGTTTATGGCTGGGGTCCACCAGACTGTACGCTTGCCTTTGATACAAAGAGTCTTTGTTTTGCTTGGGATTGCCTTATCCATGCAGTCCTGCAGGTGCTGGTAGAAGGCATTTGTAAGTGATTCAGCGGCTTGAGTACTGTTTTCCGCCGGCTCGGGGGCCTTAAAGGAGACCACACTAGTCTTTAGAAGTGTGAAGTCTGCTTTCGAGAAGTTCTTTACTATGGTCTTTTTTATTTCAGGTGGGGGTGGGATGAGGACCTCCAGCGAGATTAGTTTGTGATCTGATCTCACCAGTGAGGGGTATACTTCCGGTGTTGAACATTGTGCTCCCATGTTTGTGATGATGAGATCAAGTATGTTTTCTCCTCTTGTGGGGATGGTGACTAGTTGTTCCATGGCATTTGAGTTTATGAATTCCAGGAACTTTTGGGCTAGGGTGTTTGGGCTTGAGTAGTGTTCCCAGTCTATATTAGGGTAATTGAAGTCACCTAGTATGATGGTGTTTGGTGATACATTTATCCCCTCTAGTGTTTTCAGGAAGGCCATGTGAGGTTCCTGAGTTTGTGAGGGTGGCCTGTAACATGCTACAATTTGCAGAGCAGTCTTGCCTATGGTTAATTGCACCTGGATGGTCTCCGATGCATCGTGCGTTGCCACCAGTCTTGAGGTGTGGGTGTCTTTGATGAATATGGATACCCCTCCTTTCTTGGTATTGTCCGGATTTTGGGGCGGAACGCATGATAAGAGGTAAAACCTGATAGTGCTGGGGTGCTCTCAGGAGCCTTGAACCAGGTTTCTGTCACTGCACAGACATCGATGTTCTCCATACTGAGAAGGGCCTCGAGTGCGTGCATTTTGAGATTTAGACTTCTGGCATTGAGCAGCATTACCCTTAGCTTTTTCCTTTTTTGTGTTCTAGGGTGGTAGGTTTAGAATTTGAGCCTTGCCTAAAAAGGCACTATGGGGTGGCAAGAGCCTTTGCCAATATCCGGAATCCCAGGGTGACAGGTGCAAGCCGTCCCTTGAAGCAGCGTGGCTTGTCCAGCATGTCATCCCAGGCAGACAGACATTGGATCCCCTTTGAATGACACCAGAGTTTAAGCCAATTGTTAAAGCTGATCATCTTATCTCTGTATTGTGGCATCATTCTTGGTGAAGGTAGGATACTGCTCAAGGTCAGGGTCATACCTGCCTGGGCTACATAATCAGAGAGCTCCTCAATGTCTCTTTTCATGTAGTCCAAGGAGGTACGTCTCAGGTCGTTTACACCAGCGTGGACAATGACTGAGTCGTATTTGTACCTGCTGTTGAGAGACCTGAGTGCTTGCGTTATGTGGCGGATTCTAGCGCCCGACAGGCAGCTTACTGTGACTTTCTCCTTACTCAGTCTGGTGAGCGGGACGTCAGTGTGTCTGACTATGGAGTCACCTATGACTAGTGTGTCTGGCATTGTGTTTGGCCTTAAGGGCTGTGACTGTTTGACACTCTGACTGTGAGGTCTATGTGTTGCAGGTGTTGTGTTCTGAGGTGGTGGTTGTTTGGGTGTCTGCTTTGGTGGCCTCTGCTGTTTTGGTAGATTTTTGATCAGAGCCGCCGAGTATGTCTTTGTGTGTTTATGTGTATGATTTGAGGTTGTGATGGTACTATGTGAGACTGGGTCTATAGTGTGTGTGGTAACCTTCTCCTCCTGACTGGTCTTGCCAGTCCTATGTTGAGAGAGCTCAGCCTCCAGTTTGGCCGTATAGTTGCATCTCTCGCATGTATTTGTGTTTTGTGGGAGGAGGAGAGGGTTGTCTGTGTACATGAGGCAATTGTAACATTGCCTCAGTATTCCCAGGTTCACCAGCTGAGCAGGAGAGGACACTAGCAACTGATCCCTCGACATGCTAGAAGGACTAGACAAAAAAAACTTTAAAAGAGATTCCGGGGGATGTGGGTGACCGAGAAATGGGGGTTTGCCTTTTTGGGGTGCTATCTATAAGAGTGCCGTATCCAGGTAATAAGTACTGTAGGAGCAAGTGCTAGGTTTAACAGATTGGAGAAAGGAGTGTTTCTCCTGCAGAGTGTGTCATGCAGCTATGCAGACATAAATATGTTGCCCTAAAATTGTGTTGATGCAGTATGCACTCTGATTACAGTCTGTGTAGAGGAAATAATTAAAACAATCTGTACTCCAGAAAGGGTCAGACATGCATAGCACATGTCAATAAATGGTGCTAATATCTTCCCACTACATTGCTGTCCTACTGTGCTCCTTCATACAGGTGTATTCAGTAGTAAAATGTGCATAAAACATTTCCTTTCTCCAATATCCTCCCCAAACAAAATGATTCAAAGGTTATTGTTATAACATAATTGGGCTATCAAGTGCAGAACTGGTAGAGGCCTATACATGGTCTACCTGCTAAGAAGGCTTAGTGCCCATGGCATCACACAACAGGATCACTGTACAACACAGCTCTGTGACTGTGCTTCAACAGTGATTAAAATACACAAGTACATGCTGTGGACTGTAGGGCACTACTGCTGAGCAATTTGCACACTTCCATGGCAAGGTATTCCCTGATGATTCGAGTTCCTCGTACTACTCTGCATGCCTGCTCCTCTAAATTACAATAAGAACAAAGATTTCAGTTATCACAGCAGCACTACAGTGCATAAGCTAACATTCTTTGTGAAGGCAGCAGGTAATGACATGTTTTTAGGTGTGCACTTGTACTCCAAACAAGTAGCTTTCACTAAAGTACCATGTACTTCAGTTTCAGCAAGCTTTGAAAATTTCTGGCCTGTGATCTTCTATAGCAAGATGAGGCCCTGCTGGGATTTACAGCATCCAAATTCAAAGCTTCTATCACAGCAGTTATGCTAGTAAGGCACTATCCAATGAATGTTCCTGAATAGTATTTTTACATATTGCAGTTGTGGGCCAAGTCACGCTAAGAGGCTCTCTCAATCTCACACACTTGTATGTGCACCTGGGAGATGAACTGAGTATATGTGAGCAGACCAATGATCCTTATGGGGACATAGGAAAAGTAGTTTACATTTCTGTCCAATGGATGTAATAAAGTAGCAAAACTGCTATCCTAGATAGGCAACACATATGTACTGCACACTTTCATTGCTAGTTTGCAAACCTTAATGCCAC
Source organism: Protopterus annectens (assembly GCF_019279795.1). Taxonomy (NCBI): domain Eukaryota; kingdom Metazoa; phylum Chordata; order Ceratodontiformes; family Protopteridae; genus Protopterus; species Protopterus annectens. The sequence continues at coordinate 20,264,691 of NC_056748.1, read as the reverse complement.
CCTCCCATGCAAATGTTTTGTTTGCTACATAATGGTTACACTATGACAGCTTACACACTAACAAGATGCTCTATGGTGTATGCCATGTTCTAAAAAAATAAACATGCATGATCATGAGAGGCCTGCCATAGTTGTCTAGAATATGAATTAGTGAATTGCCATGACTTTAAAATTACAATCTACCAGATCTTCTTAGTAGTATAAAGGGTTTACCTTTGAATTGTCGTATGCTGTGCGTCTGACGTGCATAATGCCAAAATTACGGCTGCAAAAAAACGACAATGCCGATTCTCCACGTGTTTGAATGGCAAATAAGTGAATTTTTTTTGCTATTCAAACACATGGATCAAATGTCAGAAATGGCTTTCCACCCAACCATTTTCGACTTTTGATCCTTCTACCGATTCACCATGTGTTTGAATGGCAAAAAGTGAAATTTTTTTGCCATTCAAACACATGGATCAAATGTCAGAAATGGCTTTCCAGCAAATCATTTTCGACATTTGATCCTTCTACGTTGTCCGTATTTCGGTAATACGAGTCGCACAACAGGACGATCGCACATACCATGTGCGACAAAATGAAGGTAAACCGTGTAAAAGGAGAGCAGGGTTTTTCTATATTTGCTGCATATAGACTACCAGGAACACACTTATGTGGCTTTTTATGATGGCACTCAGTATAAGGTGGGTGCCTGGCACAGTCTTGCCAGATTGGCGTCTGATGCTACTGATGCACTCCATTCAGTGAGAAGTGCAGGCACCATTACAGTGACTTGAACAGGAACCATCCTCACCCTCTTAGCCAGAGGGAAAAATAGGTTATTGAAAGGGCACCCAAGATGTATTTGCCTTGACTGCACATTGAATTGCCTTTCATATTTTATAAATGTGGTGATTCCGAGCATGTAACTTAATGACCTTTTTCCCCCTCGCTTGAGAGGCTATTTTGGGGAACAGGCTTCTGTATTAGAGGAAAATGGAGAAGAAAAGCAGTGCATGATGTTTGTTTTAATTTAGTTCTAAGTGCATTCAGGTTATCTGTATCTGCAATGCCTGCATTGTGCTAGACTGTGGCTCTGTAAAGGTATTACTGCCTAGCTTAAGATTTGCATGTTATGTATTGAACATTTGCTAGGATGATGAATATCTAACAGAATTCCGCAGATGAATAACATGTGTGCCATTTCTAGTGGTAGAGTTCTTATACATACTAGGTTTAAATTACTAAGGACAATTGTACCATAACAGAGGTATGAGCATTACCCTGGTAACAGTGGTCTTCATAGACATGCATTACTTATGTCCACATGTCACACAGCATGTATGCACACAAACATTGTGGAATGCTATCTGTTTCACTACCCTTCTGCCAGTAAATCATAGCATAGGAGTAGTTATATAATACAGTAGGCAGTTGGTGACAATAGGCCATTATGAATGTTAATGCTTTTTATGTAGCCTTTTGATTTTCTGATTAAGATATACTGTATGTCTGCCTAACTATATTTATACTCTCTCCCCTACCTTCCTTTTGTCACCATCCTTAAAAAAAAAAAAAAAAAAAATATATATATATATATATATATATATATATATATATATATATATATATGTATATATATATGGGTCTACTGCTTAACATCGAAAATACACTTCTCCGAAATTAAGCAGTAGACTCTACATTTCAGCGAAAGTCCACTTAAACGAAAGTGCACTTTCACTGAAATCTACTACCCAAAAAAAAAAAAACACTAAAACATGTTTTTGCAGGGGGGCAAGCCCCCCTGCACCCCCACACCCCCCTACTTAAATATACCAACTCCGAGATCACACTACAGCGAGGAAAAGGAACTATTCCCATTCTGCTCTGTAGTGTGCCTGCCGAAGTCAATGTTCGAAGTTTCACTACTTCAAACAAGTGGACTCGGTGAAGTGGAGTTTGAAGTAGTGAAACTTCGAACAAATTGACGGAACCCATATATATATATATATATATATATATATATATATATATATATATATATGTGTGTGTGTGTGTGTGTGTGTGTGGGTGTGTGTGTGTGTGTGTGTGTGTGTGGGCATTGTGTGTGTGTGTGTGTGTGTGTGTGTGTGTGGGTGGGTGAGTGTATATATATATATATATATATATATATATATATATATATATATATATATATACATATGTTCAGAACAGGTGGTCAAGGACACCACATACACAAATGCTGTAGATATAACCCACCTACTGGCTGACAGATTCAGTGAAAACTTCACCCCTCTGCCCACCCATCAGTAAATAAGGACATATCCAGTACCTGCCCCCCACCCCTTATCTCTAGGAAACAGGTCATCACTGCTCTCTCAAAGGCAAAAAATACAGCCTCCATGGGACCCGATAGCATCCCAGCCTGCATCCCACATGAACTCAGGCAGGAACTTGCAGCAACATTAGGCACCCTATTCAACCAAAGCCTGAGTACCAGCATTGTCCCACCCAAGTGGAGGATAGCCACTGTCATCCCTTTACACAAAGGGGGAGCATCCACTGATCTGGGAAATTATAAACCCATCAGCCTATCTAGCCTGATCTGCAAGGCCATGGAATGGATTATCATGGACCTCATTAACATGGACATTGGCAACCTCCAAATACTCGACCCCACATAGTTTGGCTTTGTCAAGGGGAGGTGATGTCTGTTAAATCTGATTGACGTCTTTGAGACAGTCACCAAAGCCATGGATGGGGGGAAGATGGCGCACACCACTTACTTTGACCTGGCCAAAGCCTTCGACACTGTTCCCCATTTGGGCATAATAGATAAACTCTCTCAACTAGGATCAATCCATATATTATCAGATGTGTAGCAAACTGGCTCACTGATAGAACCCACGTAGTCAAAATAGGGGAAGCCAACTCAAGCCTTAACAAGCGACGTACCCCAGAGTTAGTCTTGGGGCCTCTGTTATTTAGAATATATTTTTCTAAAGTGCAGGTTCAAAACCAGTGGGCTATGGCTGACCAAGTGTGCAGATGACTGCAAGCTGGGTGCTGTCATCAGTTCCCCTAGTGATGTGGAGATCCTACAACAGGGTCTCACTCAGACAAATGACTGGTGCCAGAAACATGGTCTCAAGCTGAATGCCAAAAAATGCATCATCATCCCCTTTGAGGAGAGTGATGTCCCCACATATTATCACATTAATAACAATGTCCTAAGCACTCGATTGGTTGTGAGGGATTTGGGCACCCAGGTCGATAGCAACCTTGATTTTTGACCACCATGTTTCTTCCATTGTATGGAAATCTTTCTACATGGCCCACCTCATAAGTAAGGGTATCTCATCCAGGGACAAGGAGGTTATAACATCCCTGTATTCTTCCCTTATAAGGCCAATTATTGAGTACAATGTTCCCTTTGGCATTTACCTCGCAAAGCACATGCAACAGCTGGAGAGACCACAGAGGTTCCTCACCAGGAGAATCCAGGGCCTCAGACATCTACCCTACACAGATAGGCTAAAAGCCCTGTCTCTCTACTCAGTTTCATACAGACTCCTCAGAGGTAACCTCTGCCTGACATACAAAGCAATCTCAGACCCCGCCTTGATGGGACTGCTGCATATCCACAAGTCAAGCTCCACTCGAATAACCTGCACATGTGACCTCAACCTTGTCTGTGACATCAATAGGACTTTTTGGAGGGACAGATTTGTGTCCCAGAGACTGCCCCATCTGTGGAATAGACTCCCTCTCCAAGTCAAGTAGAGTACCTCATTTTCCCATTTTTAAATGCAACCTGGATAACTGGATGGGAAACAGAAAATACATCCCTGGGATTCCACCTGTGTCTCTGCTGGGCAGGGGGTTTGGGTGCTGACTTGTCTAAACATGGGCTAAACTCTTGGCTAGGCTAATAAAGGCCTCAGGGCCAATAGCCTAGTAACTTCCTGTGATCCTATGATCCTATATATACATACATATATATATATATATATATATATATTGACGAACAGGCACCAGAAGACACAAACACCGTGCAAAAATAAGGCAGGTAGAGCTGAACTTCAATAGCTGAATCACTCAAATCCAATGTTGGTAGTAGAAACACACTTTATTCATAAGAAATATGACACTCTGTAAGCGCTTTCATTTAAGGCTATGTTAAACTTCATCAGACAATTTAAAAACCATTACATCACATCCTTTTATATAAGTACTTATTAATTCATTGGACCCTTGATAAATTGATTAACTAACTACTATGCATGCTACTTTGTTGCTATTATAAATAAATACATTCATAAATACTTTTAAAAATGCTGAAAGATAAAAAAATAATGAAATAAATTTCATATGATGTGCTTAAGCATAAAACTGAATAAAAATATTTTAAATATGTAAAACTTATATCCATATAAGAATTATGTATATAAAAAGATATATAAAAAGTGTATAAAAATATATGTTGTAAACATGTATTATAAATGTATATACACACTTAACTATGATGATAATATAGAAAGATTTGTCATGAAATAGCATAATCAACCAATTATCTTTCTTTCCAATGCTGTTAATTTTAGTATTGGGGCTATAGAGCTACACTCATTTATTACAGGCCAGTTATCGGCTTGTACTTTTATTTGTCATTTTAATTCTTTTAGCTCTAATTGCACACCCCATGGCTTCTTGTCTTCGATTTCTACATGGTCAATAACCATGAAAGAAAATTGGTGATCATTGTATTCACCAATGTGCTTTGCCAAAGCATTATTTAATTTATTTTTCTTGATAGCATATTCATGCTTGTATATTCTTTGGGACAACTGTCTCTCAGTTTTTCCAGTATAAAAAACTGGACATGAATTGCATGCAGCTAAATAAATAACTGCTTTTGACTTGCAATTGTATTTACTATGTAAGATGGATTTTTTATTTCTAAGATAAAAATTGTCACCCGTCTTTACTTTATGGCACCTATGACATGCCCCACATCTTGACATACCTATATTCAACTGGCCGGGCATGCGAGCTGCTTGTTTGAGAATTTCTTTAAAACTTTTCCCATTTCTGTAAACTATTTTAGGTTTCTCATTAGTATGACTCCTAAAACAGGGGTCATCCAACATGATAGTCCAATTGTTTACAAATACATCTTTTATCATATTGCGATCTTAGGAATAAGTAAGCACCAAAGCTTTAGAAAAATCAGACTGATTCACTTTTACACAATTCTGGTCATTATCTAGGTTCGCTGCACTATTATTATGAGGCCTGTTACAATCATGAAAATCATTTGGCCTATCTAGAATGGGTTTAAAGTGCCAATTGATTCTCTTAGTGGCAGTGGCGGCTGGTGACTTCAAATCACAGGGGGGCTGCAGGAGACAGCTGAATGGGTGGAGTCAATGGGAAGGGGTGTGGTCAACCAGAAAGTGGAGGAGCTATGCACAAAACCACAAAAAACTAACTTTAATTAAATACGCTGCCCTGGGTGGCAAACCATCATTATGAAAGTCCAATCAAGACAAAAATAAGTGTAGAAGAATAAAAATATTTCTATGCATTGGCTGCATGACAGCTTACTTAATATCTAGATGGAAACAAAAGGTTGTGAGGCATGAAAAAATAAATTACTTTTTAAATACATTACTGGAATGCCAGTCAAAATCAAGTATTAGAAAAACCAGAAGCACTCAACTCAAACCACTTCTCCTTGCACTGCAGTTCTAATATATAATATATTCAGCTTTATTAAAGTACCAAGTAACATGCTGAAAGTAGAAATCTATGTGATGCCCCCACTTGTAAAAATGTTTCTTATCCAAAAAAGACCTGCTGCCTGACAACTTGTTTCATGGGGAAAACATGATAAAAGTAAAAAATGAAAAGCAAACAAGAAACAAGCTCAAAATACATTGCTTAAAGGATTACTGTACAGGTTATGGACCACACATGATTGGCATTCTGTTTATTTTACGGGTAAAGTCTGTAGAGATGACTGGAAGTCTCCAACAAGTGTAATGAGTTTTTAAAATAATGGTATCCTGTCCTTTAATACCCAAGGCTTATACATTATCTAGTCAAGTATTCTCTGCATGGCAACAACAGAAAGGCTTTCAATGTTGGCAATTCTTTAACAGTATGCTTATTAAAGCTTACTTGCATCTTACGATCTCAGACAAGCTTACCTTATGGTCATTAAAGCATTGCTACTTAAACACAGAGCAACAGGCACTTTGAGTAATAAGCATAAATCAACAGTACAAAAATATGACAGAAACCAGACCATTCTGCAAAATCAAGGACAGATGAAAAGTCACTGTAGTACTTATGCAGTGTGTCCTCCCCATCCAAGGTAGATACAACTACTCCTTGCCTTGCTTGGACACATCCAGAGTCACTACATGGGGGAGTGGGGTGCAACAAGCATGTCACAATTTGAAATCTCTCTGGCTGACTGTGATGGCCCTGACACATTTGCATACCTCTCAACCTCAAGAGCAAGAAATCTAGACAAAGCCATACACAGAAGTGGTACAAAGGCCCAAAAATAAGGACAATTTTTAAATATTGCTCTAATAAACTTAGAAAGATAATAGAATAGGTCTTGCATTAGTATGAATTTTCTGAAGGGTATAAAATCTGAAACTCAAACGTCTGCCATTTTCTAACTTCGGTCTTTAGTGATTTGTCACTAATTTGCCAAAAAACACAATTTTATGAAAAATGGACCAAAAATGTGATGCAAAAATATAAAATAGACACACAATACAGCTGCTACCTGTCAAAGAAGGGACACTTTAATATTAGCACTGCTACCTTGAGCAGCTGACAAAATAAAAGAATCTACATGCATTTCAAGTAATCTATAACTTTGATTATTACAGTTATTTCTTAATTGTAAACCCTCCATGTTTTCTTCCAAAATTGCTATTTTATGGAGGGATTATTAGGGGAAGAGCAACATTTTGAGCCAAAAATTGGGGACAGTTGAGAGGTTGGCTATGCCTAATTCTATAAAGCAATTTATTTGCATGTACCTCTCAACCTGTTAATGCAGCAAATCTGAACAAGGCCAAATATATTGGGGGCACATATAAACAGTACTAAAATTGCTCTTGTATAAATTGAGACAGTTGATAGAACAGCTCTTACTTTAACATGCATTTTTCTGAAGGTTATGAAGTCTGAAACTTATTATTTAGTGACTTAATTCCTAAATGATTTGCCAGAAAACTACAAATTTTATGAAGAACAAACCAAAAATAAGAAGCAAAAATCTATTCATTCTTTGAAAATCTGGACAGTTGGGAGGTATAGTTCAGCTGGGCCTGTCTGAGTTTGCTGCCCTTCCCCCCTGACAAAATAATGGTTGAATGGAGCCTCTGCAGCCATTCCAATGAACCATTACTTGGCTATTTCACTCCATTTACCATAAACACTAATGTGCATACTGCTTTACTTCTATGATGAGTTGGACTTCATTTGAAAGTTTTATTTTGTATTTTACAGCACAAACACTAAGTCATCTGTTAAACAAAGCAATGCAGTCTCACAATGAAAACTTAGCATTAAAACTTCTCTGCCCTTGAAACTCACATTCATTGAAACAGCATTGAAACCCACATTCAAAGAAAATACATTTTGCCAGTGGCAGATAAAGATTAATTTTGGGCTGTTTTCAAATCATAGGCCCCTTGCATATGAAACATACATGTGCTCTTTGATACACCTTCCTCAATGTACTAAAATTATATTCCTTGTACAATACAGGACACTTGTTAGAGGGTGTTTTAAATTTGTTTTGAACATTTTCCAGTAAGCAATGAAACAAACCATATGCACCCATAATACCAAAACTGCCCAGTTGAGAACATTTATCATAAAAAAGTCTACTCAGACTTCCACAGTCCACCATTATTAGTAAATATACACAATTCTACAGTCCACCTTTATCAGTAAATATGCACAATTCTACAGTCCATTATCAGTAAATATGCACAATCTCTGAAGTAAGTCATCTAAATAATTCCACATTAAAGAAATCTGTAACTAATGAAGTGGTTGCTGCTAGCAATCACCTTTATATTTCATGGTTTCATCGAAAAATAAAGTGTCTGTTGCCCCTCAGGAATAAATTGCCTATATTACATTAAAAAATGATAAGCTAGTAATAATATTGCAAGAGGAAATGGATGGCAAACTGATAACAGACTCATAGTTAGTATCTTCACCAAGGAGAACATTCTCAGTATGGCAGCATCCACCCCTTGTGGGAGTAGAACCCACAGCCTTCTGCATCAAAAGGAAGTACACAACCTGTTATGCTACAGTATTAACTAGGCAAAGCACTAAACTTCTATTCCCCTGCAGCTCTCAGCTCCTTGTAAAATCTACTCAATACTCAACTGCATCTCAACTTCGCAGCTCAAGAAAACTGGAAAAAGCCAAAATGTATTGGGGGTCAAAAGCCCAAAAACCAGGGACACATTAAACATTGCTTGTATAATCTTGGAAAGTTGCTAGAATAACATGTTGTGTTGCCACCATACATTTTACTGCCAAGGTCCCTGAGCAAAAAACAGTCAGAGTAACATACCACTACGCCACATCAGCTGCTTTGTAAAAGAGAGGAAGACTGAAACTTAAACGGCTATCATTTAGTGAATTCAGTTCTCACCATAGCTGTCAACCTCTTAGTACAAAACACCTGGACAAACCCAGTAATGAGGGCATACAGCCCTCAAACATATTCAGTGAATTCAGTTCTTGCCATAGCTGTCAACCTTAGCACAAAAACCTGGACAAAGCCAATAATGGGGGAATACAGTCCCAAAAATAGGGACAAATTTAAAATATTCATCTTATAAACTTAGAAAATTGCTAGAAAAAAAGGTTGTGCTACTATGTATTCTGAAGAACATGAAGTTTGAAATTCAAATGCCGGTCAATTTTACTGCTGACAGAACAAAAGCAATTTTCAGCAGAGACGAGGGATTAATACTGCAGACACGTCTTTGTAAAATGACAGGGCACCAGAGCAAATCCACACAAACACAGGGAGGAGATGCAGACTCCACATAAGGCACCCCAACCAAGAATCAAACCAGAAAACCTATAGCTGTGAGGCAACAATACTACCACTGCACCATCAAATATGCAAGGAATTAAACATTCAGAAACCTGAAGTCTGAAATTCAAATGCCTGTCAATTTTACTGCTGACAGAACAAAAACAATTTTCAGCAGAGATGCAGGGATTAATACTGCAGACACGTCTTTGTAAAATGGCAGGGCACCAGAGCAAATCCACACAAACACTGGGAGGAGATACAGACTCCACACAGAAGCCATCCCAACCAAGAATCAAACCAGAAAACCTATAGCTGTGAGGCAACAATAGTACCACTGCACCATCAAATATGCAAGGAATTAAACATTCAGAAACCTGAAGTCTGAAATTCAAATGCCTGTCAATTTTACTGCTGACAGAACAAAAACAATTTTCAGCCTAGACGCAGGGATTAATACTGCAGACACGTCTTTGTAAAATGGCAGGGCACCAGAGCAAATCCACACAAACACTGAGAGGAGATGCAGACTCCACACAGAAGCCACCCCAACCAAGAATCATACCAGAAAACCTATAGCTGTGAGACAACAATACTACCACTGCACCATCAAATATGCAAGGAATTAAACATTCAGAAACCTGAAGTCTGAAATTCAAATGCCTGTCAATTTTACTGCTGACAGAACAAAAACAATTTTCAGCAGAGACTCAGGGATTAATACTGCAGACACATCTTTGTAAAATGGCAGGGCACCAGAGCAAATCCACACAAACACTGGGAGAAGATGCAGACTCCACACAGAAGCCACCCCAACCAAGAATCAAACCAGAAAACCTATAGCTGTGAGGCAACAATACTACCACTGCACCATCAAATATGCAAGAAGTTAAGCATTCAGAAACCCTTAAGTCTGAAATTCAAATGCCTGTCAATTTTATTTAACATTTTTTAATCAGGACAGTCTGACTTGGAACAAAAAAACAATTTTCAGCAGAGGCCCAGGAAGAAATAATACAGACATGTCTTTGTAACATGGGAGGACACAAAAGCAAACCCACACAAACACAGGGAGAAGATACAGACCCCACAAAGAAGGAAACCCAGCCAAGAATCAAACCTGAGAACCTGCAGCTGTGAGACAACAATGCTACTACTACACCATCAAATATCAAGCATTGCAATATTTACAAACTACAGATATTATGAGGAACAGATCAGATCGAATATGAGGCAAAAATCTGCAATTTTTTTTACAAATGGTGGTGGGTAGGGAACTCAAGTCTTTAACACCTGCATACAGGGTACAGGGTTCAAGCTTGAAGTATTCCCTATCACATCACCATGAGCACCTGGGGCATTTACACACACACACACACACACACACCCCCATCAAGTCAATCCAGTAAAAAGCACCATACACACACACCATAAAGTCAGTCCAGTAAAAAGCACCATACACACACACCATAAAGTCAATCCAGTAAAAAGCACCATACACACACACCATAAAGTCAATCCAGTAAAAAGCACCATACACACACCATAAAGTCAATCCAGTATAAACATTGTAAAATAAAAGTAAAAAGCACCCTACACTTACCTGAATATATCCAGCTAATGTACATCCTGCCTGTGCAATACTCCAAAGACCTGCGAGATCCCAAGCAAAGCTCCTTCCTGATGAGATCCCAAAGCTCCTTCCCGATGATGAGACTGTCCTGACTGCTGCTGTTGCAGTCTGGATGTGACACATAATCCCAGTGAGTCTGTGCACTTTAAAAGTGCACAGATGTCTCCTTGTGTCCCCCTATGGGGACTGCCTGGAGCATGTGCATAGACCGACAGTAGTCGGGACTACTGTGCATGTGCGAAATTTAAAAAATAATTTTTTTTTTCTATTTTTTATTTTGAGGGGCTGCAGCCTGATGCCACGAGCCACCCCTGCTTAGTGGTTACTTCTTGTATCAATGCATCTATTAAAGCCATAGGATAATATCTGTTAATGAACATAGTCCGCAAAAAAATTGCATTCATTCATAAATTCATTGAGATTTGTCACCATCCGGGCTGCCCTAACCAGTTGCCCCTTGACAACAGGCTTTTTCTGGTGCTCCGGATTTGAACTACTGCAATGTAGAAAAAATTGAATAAGATTCCTTTCTATGTATGAGTGCTGTATGAACTTCATGAATTCTATCTTTAACAAGGTGGACATCTAAATAGTTCATTGGTATCCCTAGTGAACCTTAAAAAATCTGTAGTACTATTTATATATATATATATATATATATATATATATATATATATATATATATATATATATATATATAAGAAATTCATTTAAAATATCTTGTGTACCATTCCATATGATACTGATGTCATCTTGAAATCTATGATAAGACTTTAAAAATGTATTATATCTAGTATTAAATACAAAATTCCTCTCCCAAATACAAAATTCCTCTCCCAAAAGGCCATCACTAAATTAGCGTATGCCCACCACATGGTGACCCCATAGCGATGCCTTTTTTTTGTAGGAAGTATTTCTTATCAAAAGCTATAAAATTGCTGCTAAACACCATTTCTAATAGTTCCATTATTAAATTGACTCTATCATGTGCCACTTTATGATGAATGAGCATTTCATTAACCCATTCTAATCCAGTAGCTTGTGGGATGACAGTGTAAAGATTACATACATCTATTGTTACTAAAATATCATTTTGATCAAATTGGACATCATTCATATGTTTTAAAACTGTCCAAGAATCTTTACAGATTTATACTTCTTTTCCTAAAATATTCTTAAGTTCATAATCAATATACTTAGCTCATGCAGTAGTAATAGACTCTCTGCCATTCACTAACGGACGCATTGGGGGGGGGGGGGTCACTGACACTCTTATGACTTTTGGGACTGCCAAAGAAAACAAGAATTCTAGGAGAGGTTATGTTTAAGTAATTGTACAAGTCTAGGTTTATCCGTCTTTCAAGGAAAATGTCATTTATCTGACCATATATTTTCCTATAGGCACCATTCAATTCATTGTGACACTTCTATATAAGTGTTGGTGTTCAAAATGTTATTGAGTTTTTTATTGCAAATGTCCTGGCTCATAACTACTGCTCCCCCTCCTTTGTCGGGTGTCATAATTCTTACGTTGTCATTTTTTAATGTATTTAAAATACTTTGTTCATTTTCATTTAAGTTCGATTTATAATTACCTCTCATATTTATTCTGTGTAAGCTCTTTAACTCACGCTCACATATTTTTTCATAGGTGATTAATCTAGGGTGTAGGGGGATTATAGATACTGCTTATGTTATATTTGCTTCTCTCGTTGTCTATATTATTTTGATGTAGCAAACTAAAGTTTATTTTTCTTAAAAACATTTTGAGATCTATCATCGTGCTAGTAAAATCAAAGGGCCTAGTTGGGACAAATGTTGTTCCTTTAGCTAAAAATCTGCAACATATTCATCTACATATGCATCTGAAAAATTGTAAACTTTAAAATCTCCTCTTGTATTGTTAACAATAATATTACTGACATGCTCAGATACTTGATTGGCATTAAACTGCTGAATATCATTCATTATACAAAGATTCATGCTGGAAATATTATCATTGTTTAAGTCCTCCACTGCTTGGTTTTTGGCCTGGCACCTTGAAACCCCGCTGATTGATTGTACATGTTTTGGGGGTTGGTTTTATTTTTGATTCTTTCTGATCTTCTTAGTTCTGGGAACTGTTGGTCATATAGTTGGTTAGGCTGTTGCGTACTGTCCCTTGAATCTGTTGGCTAATTGTTAAAACTGTCAGCATTATAAATCTGTCTGTTTCTCCATTGCCCACCTGGGGGTTTAGGATATGCAATTCCATTAGCATATTGATTCAAGTCCCTTTCTAAAAAAAAAAATTTTTTTTTTTGGTATCATTTTATTGTTTCTCTTCATTTATGTTTGCATTTTCTATAGGATCTGCCAGGGCTGTGCTAGTGGTACAACCATAGTCTTCAGCTTCTAAGCAGTCCCAGGTATCCCCTATATCTTCACTACCTAGATCCCAGCACACATCCCTGTTAGATACATTGTGGGGGGCCTGATTTATTGTAGGAAGCCAATCATCTGCCTGCAGTAATTGGAAGCCTTTTTTTTTGGCTCTTCACTTGAAAAGTGGACAAAGGGTGCATGTTTGTGGGACCAGCACAGGGCACTAGATGAGCCAGCGATGGCTCTGCTGTAACCATACCTTTTTCTTCACTTGCATCCCTCAGGTCCCCATCTCCAAAATTAAAGACAGCCCCCCCAAAATAAAAATGATATATGTATATATGGGTTCACTTCAGAATCTTGAAATTCCAAAACATTGAATTTCATATTACTGAGACCATATGATCAATGTTTTGGAATATTGAAATTCTGAAACAAATCCAAAAAAAAAAAAACAACAATTTAAATGTTTCTGCAGGGGGGCAACAATTAATGCCCAGCTTAGTAAGTTTATCTATGATACCAGAGTGGGGAATGGTGTTGAAGGCCTTGGCGAGGTCCATATAGGCTGTGTGGACTGCCTTACCCTCGTCCATGGCTCTGGAGACTGATTCAAAGAAGTCAGTCAGGTTCAGAAGACAAAACCAGCCCTTCACGAACCCAAACTGGGTGGGGTCCAGTGTTTGAAGGTTGCCAATGTCTTTATAAGTTCCATGATAATACGTTCCATAGCCTTGCAGATCAGGCTCATCAGACTGATGGGACGGTAGTTCCCAGGAAAGGTGGATCTCCCCTTGTGGAGTGGGATAACTGTAGCTGTGCGCCACTCAGCGGGCCTTAAGCCTGAGGTGAGGCTATGATTAAACATGAAGCTTAGGTGAGGTGCCAGTTAATTTTGTAGTTCATGTAGTTCACAGCCGGGGATGTTGTCTGGTCCCATGGATGCTGTATTCTTAGCTTTGGAGAGTGCGGTTTTTACCTGTGTGGCCGTGATTACCGGAATTTGGCAATCTTTCTGTATTGAGATGGGCCCTTTAGGGGGTGAGGGGGGTGAAGTTGGCCCTGAATCGATCTGCCAGGGCACTGGCAAGGTCCTTGGGATCAGTATATTTAATGCCATTCTGTTGCAGTTCAGAGCAGATCTGAGCATTGCCATTTAGATTCTTGACATTGCTATAAAATGCCTTGTGGTTGTCTTTGGAATCTTTGGCAATTTTATTTTCATAACTAGCTTTGGAGAATTTTATGAGGTATCTCAGCTTCTTACTGAGGCTGGTAAGGGAGTTTTTTGCATCCTAGGATTTTCCTCTTTTCCACAACAGTTTCTTCCTTCTGTTGTATACTTTGTTTATGACAGGGGACCACCAGATTGGCTTCCTTTTTTTGGAGGAGAGCATCTTGGTTCTATTTGGGTTGGCATGATTCATGCACTGGTGGATGTGCTCATACAGTGCTTTAGTGTAGGATTCGGCAGTCGAACTTTCAGTTCCCACCTGCATGGGTGTCATGAAGTTTGTCACTTCTGACTTGAGTAGCATGAAACTGGCCTTGAAGAAGCTTTTTACAGATGTTTCCTTAGTGGGGTGGGGGTGGGATTTGGATGTCAAAGGTGATTAGTTTATGGTCAGACCTAACCAATGAGGGGGTGACCACTGGTGTGGAGCATCGATTTCCCATGTTGGTAATGACCAGGTCCAGGATATTGGAACCCCTGGGGGGACTATGGATTAGTTGATCCAGGGCATTGGAATTTATGAATTCCAAGAACCGTTGGGCAAAGGTGTTGGTACATGAGTAGTTTTCCCAGTTAATGACAGGGTAGTTGAAATCACCCAGTATCAGGGTGCTTTGTTGTATCTTAATATTTTCCAGTATGTTTAGAAAGGTGTAGTGAGAATCTTGGGGCATGGTGGGGGATGATAATTGTTTAGTTTCTGTACTGTACAGATACATATCTCTCAAGTGTCACACTGTCACATAATGTAATTAGTAGTGTGTAATCTGTCTGTCACAGGATTACCATCAAAATGATTACCTAAATTGCAAAGTATCACTACATCAGCCCACGTTACAGCTTGGTAGTTATGTAGGTCCACCTGATGTGCAAGTGTTCTGTGTAGTTGTGTACTCGCAGTTGTTACTGCTTGGCCCATACTGTCCCTTGTGAATAGCTTCAGAGGTATGTAGGTGCTACAGCAGCTATAGGGGACTTGTACACATAAAGAAAGGACAGAGCCGTAGAGTAGATAGTAGCACTGTTGTCAAGTAAATAGCCTATAATGGTCCTAATGGACTGTTTTTCTCTCTCTTCCCACCCCTTATCTTCATTTATTTATTATTGTATTCATTGGTTATGGTTTACTGTTAACACATGTTGTTACATTAACTGTATTTTGGGGTATATGTATTATTATTGTTATGTATTATAATGGTTGCATATTAACATATTTTGTTGAATTACCTATTTTGTTGGCCTTATGCTGTAACTGTTACTGGCACGCTGTAAATATACTGACTGTTCAGTCATTTATTGTTGTGTTTCACATAATATGCATTAATATGTAATTTGGTTATTTTCACTGTTCAGGCATGCTGTTATTACTAACTATGTTTTGTTCATAACTAACGTATACTTATTGCTACACCTCCACCACCACAGCACATCAGGGCCCTGGTGATCTGCCTACCTTGCATCGGCTTGCTGTGACACCAGGTCCTAGCACGTCTGGGACCCAGAATGGTGGTGCCCCTTCCACTGCCTCTGCACTACCTGCGGTGTCGGGTGGAACCACCTCAGGGGATGGGGACTGGCCTCCTCCTGGGAGCAGTGGTGGAGAGGCTACAATCACCCAAGAGCACCTGCTGGTCATGGTGCGCAGGATCTTTCATTAGACCTATGAATGTTGCCTGCACCAGATTGAGGGCACATCGGCCAACCTGATGAGGCAGGCTGTCCCTGGTGCTCAATCTCCAGCACAGCCACCTTTAGGGCAGTGAAGGAGCAGTGTCAACTGCCCATAGGTGGGGATGTCAGTCATGCTGCTGCCATCTGGAGGCACATGTGACTTTGATTCCACAACACCCTCCCCATCCAAGGTGTTTACTCCGGTCATGTGTCACACACTGCCCCTGTCTGTCTGCTGTCTTGTCTGTCTTGTCTGTCTGCTATTATATCCTCTCCTACCCAGCTTACCTCCCCACACATACCTATGTCCCTTCCCCAACATTCCACTCTCTCAATAAAAAAAAATGGGCACCTATTCCACAAAAAATATTGCCCCATACATAGCTCTTCATTTTGTACTTTGGCTTGACAACGCACTTATGTTGTCCTCACCCCTCTCTCTGGAGTTTGAGACTCCAAATTCATCTACAAAACCTGTCAAAATGCACAGTTGTTGATGTATAAGAAATGGATAGCTGTGGTTCTTTCCTACACCCGTTCTGTACATCCCTACCTGCCTTTCACATTGTTTTTCCCCCTGCTTGCTCCCATTCCACCAGTTTCCTATCACCCCCTTTTTCTTTTCTTTATATTTTTTAGTGTGGCTTTGCACAAATTTGTATGGAGTGGTGTGACATGCCTCTTTGCTTAACTCATATTGAATGAGCTTTAATGACTATATGTGTCTATTACATTGTTACTCACATGTAGAAAATAAACACTTCTGACAAGTGTCAAACCTGGGCCCCTGACCACTATAGCACACTGCATTAACCCACCACACTACACAGACCTTAAGTTAAGCAGGTGTTTCAAGCATAACATACTTATTGATAATTATACTCATTATGCATGTAACTGAAATAAAACACTAATGTGAAAACAGGGAATGTTCCCTGGACTCTGGTATAATACTAAATAATAAGAAAGACATATACTAATGGATTTAAGTGAGGCCTGTGATAGCAGGTATATGTGACCTTTTATCAGCAATGGCAAAGCAACTCCTGGTGCAGACATACAACCATATAAAGCCATGCACATATTCATGGATGTAGAACTGTTTTTCACAGCCTGTATATGTGCACATATATCTTGCAAATTCTGAGCCACAGATTGGTACAGAAGCAATTACCTGCTACTTAATTATCTGCTACCCATTTTTGCAAGCCAAAGGCCTGCAGGTAGGGACACACTGCACATATCCGTATAGCCTAACTATATGTCGCCTACTATTCTGTTATTGGCACTGTTGCATAACAGATGTACCTTAAGCACATGCCTCAATTGGACCGTAAAGGGTACCCTTACCCTGGCTCTGCTGTAATGACAGGGCTGCCACAGTTGCTACAGATACATATACAATTTGCTGTCCTACAAAGTGCTCACACTCCCCGCTATATGTTTTAGGCTGCAGCTGTAGCACACACAGCTGTATGTTAAGGTAGCTGCTACAGAACTACCATACCTCCCAACTACCTAGAACAAGGGATCTGGACACAACCCTACATAATGGGGGGGGGGGGCAAAGGCCCAGAGATAGGGACATGTTTAACAGTTTGCTCCTACAAAAATGGTAAGTTGTTAGAATAGCAGCTACTGCATTAGCATGCATATTTTGACTGGTATGAAGTGTCACACTCACATGTCTTTCTTCCTTACTGACCTCAACCCACAATGTTTGCCAATAAACTGCCAAAACTGCCAGATGACCACAATGTTATGGGACAAAACTGTGGAAATACATCATAAATCTCTACAGTAGACAGTATTTATATCTACCCTCTGCAATTAAGTAGTCTCCACACTTCAATATTGTCCATCTCAAAAAATAAGTAAGGGACCAAGGCCTACATGAAGGCCTTCTATCTTGCACTGTGGTGGCATGCCATTGGCTAATGATAGTGCAATTCAGCTGTTTTGGCTGCAATTAGAAATTCTGAGGCACAGACTGGTGCAGAGGCAATTACCTGTTAATGAGCATTACCTACAAAAGGCAAGCAACTGTTTATGGGGAACAGGTCTGTATGAGATTTCAGTCACACAGACAGCGTATCTTCAAAGCATTTCTAGAAAGATTCAAAAAAGGAATATTGCACTCCACCAGGTATGTAATAGATTTTCCATATAACGGAATGGAGGCATGGGGAATGGGGATTACAGCACTAGGCTTGTCTTAGATCTATAATATTGACATGTCATTGATACTCTGGTGTCCTCCACCTACAGGCATGCCTCTCAACTGTCCCTGCTTTCAAACACATCTCAGCTCTGTCTCTGTCAATCCCTCCTATAAGGGTTGGTTGTTGTAGGAAAGCTAGTGGATTACACATAATACATATTGACAATAACTAAGGGTGTACACTCCTATAACATAAAATGATGTACTGTAATTCACCTCCTCTCATTCTGTCAATAGTTTTAACATTTTAAAAGTGTCCCTGAATGTTCCTGATGTACTCTGGCTAAGTCCCTGTTTCATTGACATTTGTCCCTGTTTGATTGAGAGATATGCCTAACATACCTGTCAACCTTCTACAGCAATAAATCAGGACAAAGTCATAATTAATGGGGAAGCAAAGGCCCAAACTCAGAGGCAAGTAGAAATATTGCCCGCACAAAGTAAGAATGTGAATAGACTGATATTACGGTAGCATAACTGTTTTCTGAGGGGTATGACACGTGAAAGTCAAATTCTGTTTTTATTTTATGACATCAATCATCAATGATTGGCAAACCATTTGTCTGACATCCACAAGTTTGTGTGAAAAAGGACCACATCTATGAGGCAAACATGCTGCTATTCTGCAAACAGGAAGCATATGCTACAGCAAGTTTGCATTGCTTTCTGTCATTGTGGCACACTGGTGTTGTTGGACTGCCCCCATATAGTTGTTGTAATAGCACACTGCTATTTGTCTGACAGTGGCTGTATGACAAATTAGTGGGAATTTACCCATAGGGGACACACCACAGTAGACTGCAGTGATAGGTATAGGGACAGACAGCAGAATCTGTCATGGCACACAAAGACATAACCCAGTATTGCTACTATCCTGGTGATATCTACACATGTAGTGTGTTTCCAGACTAGTGCAGGCCATTATGGGAGTGCATGATCTGTACATAGTGGAAGTCCCCGTATCTGGTCCTGTAATGTGTTCCTCTCTCGTTGTCTTTCAGGAACCATGTACCGCAGGAGACATCCACCATTCTCAACTGTGGAGAATGACATCATAATGGATGGGCTCAGACACCACCATCGCATCTTGCTTTAAAGGGATCAGCATAATCATGAACAGTGGGCAACATTGTGGGCAGACCTTGTGCGGGGTGTTAATCAGCAGGACAGAACCTATGAGCAGGTCTGACACTGGGCCACAGATATGGTGAATGCTGCACAAGGGCAGCTGCTGTTGCCAGGGATTGTGCTTCCATCAGTGGAGGGCCTGCAATGGGAACAATCACTCTCGGACATAGAGAAATTCCTGGCAAACCTAGGATCAACCAACAGCTGCCAGGCATCCATCATGCCATACATCCTGGAGGTGATTGCCACAGCATCCAGAGAAGAAGAGCATCCAGGTAAGCTTACTGTGCTCACCAGTGTAAAACTGTATCAGTTATTGTGGCAGGCTGTACATACCAGTACATGGCTGTCAGGTCTATCTGCATTGGAGGGGTGGTTGGGTTTTATGCACAGTTGTGCACACATACTCAGAATGTCAGCAATATAGCCATTATCACAGTAGTTACTGTACATGTGGATATATGCACATATTATCTTGTTGTGCTGCAACATTTCGTAGTGCTGACAATACCTCTCCCTCACCTTTTCATAGGTCCATCAGGTGTGGCCGAAGTCCATGGTCCTGTACCTGGTAAGTGTGATACTGTTGTTTTATGGATCATATATACCCTACGAAAGTTAAGGGCTGCCATTTTATCCTATGTACCACTGATGTGCTTAGCCAGAGTAGAATATTTGTATGTTCCATTCTGAAACAGTTAACTATAGTGCATAGACTGGGTAATCACAGGTGTGTATTTGTATAAACATTAACACATTTGCACTTATAGTTATGAGAAACTACACAGTCTGCTATAAATGAGGCAATTACTCCAAGATGCCTGTTCAAACACAATAGGGAGATGGTACATACCTGAGGCAGTGATACTACTACTGGCATATCATTCTCAAGATAGGTGTACTGGGTTTTATGTGTAGTTCTATTATAAACACTGTTATATTGCATACCTCACAAGTGTATTGTACTGGAAAATTAAATAGTTATAGCTGAAGTGCATGTTATAAAGGGCCTGACTTGTCTGTGTATGTTGTGAGTTTGTCGGTTATGCATGGGATCAGAGATGAGAAGATGTGGCACATGTAATGCAATTGTAGATCCTCATCTGTATGAGTCTGTGTGGATTACCATACATAAAAGTACAGGTGGTAATATACTGCTTTTGTTGTCCTTCTCACAAGTGAACAGGGGGGGGTGGCATCTATCCCACTCGCAACCTGATGTCAGTGTCTCATCAGACTCTGAAGATGATGGTGGCCATAGTGAGGCACAGTTGGGACTGTTGGGGGCTGAATCTGTCCCAGAGGTTGACATCCCTCTTCTTTCCCATTGCCCCTGCACACAATCAGTATGCCCACACATACCCCATCCCCTGAGGCCACAGATATTGCACAATCAGAGGGTGGTGACATTGCACAGGACAGAGTGACAACTATGGCATCATTGAGTGTAGACACTGGCCATAGCCAGAGAGCTGGCAAGGTCCCACACAGGCAGATTAAAAGAGGTGCTTGAAGGAGCACTGCTGCCCATCCACCACCTGTCACAGTTGTCACATCATGTGTCACTCACTGGCATCATGGAGGCCCAGGCACATTCTGAATGCAACACCAGATAGATGCTTAGGGTTTTGAATGCAGCAGAGTCTTACATCTGTGACTGTCTCCACCGCACTGGTGACACCCTGGAGCAGTTCATTGATGTAGTGGACAGATGGGCTGAGACACTATCTGTCTTTGACCGCATATTGTCTGTGTTGGAACATCTGGTTGGAGTTGGCTGTTGGACATGTGGATGTAGGTCAGCAACACATTCTGCTGAGAGTCAACGTGGCCGTGCAGACACTTGCTCCCATAGTGGCAATACCTCCAGTACTACAGAGGGAAGTGTGCTGTCCATGACACAATGTGGCAGGCCATGGGCATGGCGTTCTGGGTGGTCTCGGGGGGGACATGGGCCTAGCAGACAGCAGTCACCATCAGCTAATAGTATCGCATCTGACCTTGGACATGGTGGTGTCAGTGCTACTCCTGGTGGAGCCAGTTCCCATATTCATAGCTGGAGAAGGTGAACTGTCCACTCTACCATGTAAGATCCCCAGCTGTCCAACATACACACATGTAGGACTAGCACTGGGCTTGACTGTGTATACACACACACACACACACACACACACACACACACACACACACACACACACACACACACACACACACTCAAACATAACTGTCACATGCAGGTCACCAACAGACACACATGGCACCTCTCCATGGCCCATCTAACCAGCATCTCTTCCTGACTCACACACATGCTGTCAACTGGCACAACCTAGGCCTCTAGCACCCCCAAACCACACTGTGTGCATGTGATGATACTTGTGCCACATCCTTGCCATCTGTGGCATCAATACAGGAACATGCAAATATGTGTCTGATGCACGGGGTGACTATATTACTTTACATGTACTTGTGTAGTGCAGTATTGTTATGCCATGTCAGTTGTTGTGGGCCATAACAGGTACTATAGGCTGACATGTGTCATGACTACAAATCAAACTTTGTGTATCTTTGTTTCATGATGTTAGACTGGTGGTAGTGTTACAGAATGACAGGTGTGTCACAGACCTGTGTATGTTTCTGTTCCAGGAGTCTGAGCAGTTAAACTATGGACACATGGCAGCAATACAGCAGCACAGGATGGCATGCTAGCAAAGCAGAAATATGATGTTAGCAAGGTATGGCAGCATATGTGCATGGCTCCCTACGTGCATATGTGTAGAACAGTGCATCAGGAACAATGAGGACAGTCAGCCTAATTATACTTTCAAATTTTGTGACAAGGTTTTCTAACCTTGATAAGTGACATTTGGGTTTTCTGAACATACAAATGTAGATGGTGGCAGACAGCAGTCATGCTCATGTAGATGAGGACAGTTTAGGACCAGCAGTTAACCATTGCACAGAGATAGCCCATATGAGCATGTCTGTAGTGTTGCAAGGGGATGTATTTACACACACACACACACACACACACACACACACACACACACACACACACACACACAAGTTGGATGATGTGAGATTAGAACCCCTACCTATCTAGTAGCACAACTAGCTTGCAGTACTTATCACGCATGCCATGGTGTTTATCTGTTACTACACTGTCAGCCAGTGGTCTTAAGGTGGATGTCATCAGCAGGCTTTGTAAAGGAGGCCGATGTTGAGGGCAGCAGCTAATCACAGGGCCATAAAATGAATAGCTATTGCAGAGACATAAGCCAGATGGGCATGTCTGTAGTGCTGCAAGGGGATATATTCACAAAGACATGTTGGATAATGTGAGATTAGAACTCCTACTTATCTAGTAGTGCACACTATAGCTTGCCGTACATATTGCATATTCCATGGTGTTTATCTGATATTACACTGTCAGCCATCATAGGCTAGATGGGCATGTCTGTAGTGCTGCATGGGGATATATGTATTTGTACACACACACACACACACACACACACACACACACACACACACACACACACACACACACACATAAACATAGAGCTGGCTGATTTGAGATTAGAACCCCTACCTATCTACTATTATACACTATAGCTCACAGTACTTATTGCACATGCCATAGGTTATGTCTGCTGTATATGTGGATGCAGGCACAGTACTTGTGGAGTACACAAATTGGCCTTGTGTTAGACTGCAATGTGTGGCCTGCAGAGTGATACTGCTTGATGCTGTTATTGTATCTAATGTCCTAGGAGTGGGATACCTGTTAATATCTCTGCTATGTGTGTACAATTACCAGTATGGCCACATGTGGCTGGTTGCAATTTGATAGGCGGACTTGTGGCCATGGACAATATGGCCTGTCCAAGGCATACATTGAAACCAGTGAACATTACACCACCTGCTCACCTATGTCTGTGTACAGGGTGATATTCCACAGTCACAGGGGTCTGTGGGCTTGGTCTGGTTCCATTGGACAACTGTTGTGATGTATAAGTGCAGATAACCCCAGCATTCTGAGGGTATGTGGGGACATTCGTACACCCCCCACACACACACATATAATATATATATATATATATATATATATATATATATATATATATATATATATATATATATATATATATATATAAATGTGTATAACAAGAATGTCATCTTAACTGTTGCTGTGTGTGTACGTTACGTAAATGTGTTATGTAGCTATATGTGGAGAGTCTATGTATCATTCTACTTTATATAGTTTTATATATATATATATATATATATATATATATATATATATATATATATATATATGGTGTTATTATAGATATATATATATATATATATATATATATATATATATATATATGTGCCACATACTGATAGATACACTAATCATGTGTGAGGGGGACAGGGAGGGACAGATATGTATATGTAGCCATCTGTATGTACAGACATATTTCCACATAGCAGGTGTTTGGGCAAAATAGGCAACAGACTTGGGCTCAAGTTAGCTAAGTGTAGTAGCATGCCCAGTGTGACTGTCAGTACTTACAAGGTGACTCCAGCCCAGAACAACCTGTATTTCAGTCTGGTATTTTGTGTGCTGCAGACCATTGGCTGCTGCACCTGTTTCCACAGTACAGCACTTCCCTGATGTTGTCCAAGGGATTCACCGCCTCTTTGCTGAACTTAATATGTGACTCATACCTCTCATCTGTACAGATTTTCACAAAATATGCAGATTTTTGCCTCAAATGTTTGGTCCGTTTTGCATAACATTGTGGTTTTCTGGCAAATTAGTGGCAAATCATCAAAGATTGAAGTTAAGAAGTAATGGCAGACATTTGAGTTTCAGACTTCATACACATCATGAGATTCATGCTAATGCAAGACCTGTTATTCTATCAACTTTCTATGTTTGTAAGAGCAATATTTAAAACGTGTCCCTATTTGTGGGTCTTTGTCTCACTTTTATTCATGACTTTGGCCAGATTTCTTGCTCTAAGAGGTTGAGAGGTATGAAGTGACTGGGGTGTATGATGTAATACCACACACAGGCTGACAGTCTGCATACCTCTCCCTGTACATGTTTTTTGTAAAATGTTCAGCAAATATACTTTAAGGCTGGTCAAACAGAACAATGCACTTGAACTGATCCCTGTTCAAATCACCATAGGTAAAATCCAATACTTCTTCCTTGCAAGCTACCCTCTATGACCCAGGAAACCCATGCCATGTATTTAAACTTTTTAGAAACACTAATCATACAACTCAATACCATATTCATGGGTGACTTTAATTACCCCACTATTAACTGGAAATCCTATATGACATCAAACATACATGCACAGAGATTACTGGATTTTGTAAATACAAACTCACTGGACCAGATAGTCAATACACCAACCAGGGGTGCAGCCATACTCGATCTGGTCCTCACTAATATGGGAGACTGCTGCACACCCCCTACTGTAATGCCTTTCCTGGTAAGGTCAGACCACAGAATAGTCTCCTTTGAAGTAAAAATAAAACCTGGACCCCCAGCTAAACCTGGAATATTCAGGAACTATTCTAAGGCTAACTTCCTGCTATTAAGTGAAAACCTGACAACATTTCATGCCCCCATAAACCCTGAGAACACTTTTGCCTATGCAGAACTGTTCACAGAAACCATGTACAAGCATGTTAATAGCTGTATAGAGGCAGCTGTACCCACCAGGAAGAAGTGGAAAACTAACTCAAAAAATAAGCCACCCTGGTGGAATCATAAAATCAGTCAGCTGTAGAACAGGAGGAAGAAAATCATGGCAAAAATTAGGAGGCGCAGCACCCAGCAAGATAAAGGCACTCTCATCAATCTAAACAAACATCTCAGAGGACAAATAAAGTCTACCAAAGTGAAAGTTCAGGTAAGTTTAGCCTCCCATGCCAAGGACAGCCACAAAGCATTCTTTAGCTATGTCTGCAACCTCAAAGGCAATACACAATTGTGTGCAGAGCACATTGTAAATGGAGCCACCTGTACTGGGCTAGAAGATATAGCAAACCTCCGGGCTGATAAATTCAGTTCCAACTTTACTTCTCTCTCCCCCTCAACCTTCCCTCAGGAAATATCATCAAATATAACTCCTCCTACTATCACTAGGGAACATTTCCTTAATGCTCTCTCTAAGACCAAGAACACTGCATCAATGTGCCCAGACAATATCCAAGGATGCCTTCTAAATAGCATAAAACATGACCTATCAGAGCCTCTGAAATTACTATTTAACTGTAGCCTCCCAACGGGCTTCGTGCCTCATGAATGGAGAAAGGCAACACTCATCCCACTGCACAAAGGTGGGCCATCTACAGACCCTAGAAACTACAGACCTATAAGTCTCACTAGTCTTATATGTAAAGCCATGGAAAGAATTATCATGGAGATGATCAATAGAGACATAGTAAACCTCCAGCCACTGACCCAACCCAGTTTGGTTACGTCAAGGGCAGATCATACCTACTTAACCTGGTGGATTTCTTTGAGGTCACCAAAGCAATGAATGAGGGCAAACATGTTCACCCTGCCTACCTTGACCTGGCCAAGGCATTTGACACAATACCCAACTCAGGTATTGTTGACAAACTCAAGAGGTTAGGTACAAACCTGTATGCCACCCGGTGGATAGACAAATGGCTCACAGACAGGACCCAGGAAGTTAGGCTTGGGAAGTCCACCTCTACAAAGAGGCCAGTCACAAGTGGAGTCCCTCAGGGATCAGTCCTTTGATTGCTTCTTTTTGGCACTTACTTCTCAGAAGTCAAGGCCAATGTCAGTGGTGTCTGGCTGACTAAATTTGCAGATAATTGCAAATTGGGAGCTGTCATCGAATCTCAAACTGACACAAATGTTCTCCAGGAGGGGCTGACACAGACAAACAACTGGTGTCAGAGCCATGGACTAAAACTAAATGTCAAGAAATGCATAATTGTATCCTTTGGGAAGTCATCCATCCCTGGCAACTATCATATTGACAACACACCCCTTAGAGTTGACCCAGTAGTCAGGGACTTAGGGACACACATAGATAGTAATCTAGCCTTTGATTCTCATGTGTCTACAGTGGTGAGGAAATACTTCTATGTTGTGCAACTTATAAACAAAGGTATGGCATCTAAGTCCAAGGAAGTCATTGTTCCACTGTATTCTGCATTCATCAGACCTATCATTGAGTACAATGCACCCTTTGATATGTACCTAACCAGGCACATCCAACAAATGGATCATCCACAGAGGTTCCTCACTAAAAAAATACAGGGCGTAAGTAATATGTCCTATGCAGACCGCCTCAAGACCCTATCCTTGTTTTCTGTCTCTTACAGGCTTTTGAGGGGAGATCTACGTCTGGCATACAGGGCATTGTCAGACCCCACTCTGATGGACCTCCTGCATATCCACAAACAAACAGCATCAGATTTACCTGTTCTAAAGACTTAAACCTTACCTGTGACATAATTAGGACATGCTGGAGAGATAGGTATGTATCCCAGAGACTACCCCATCTATGGAACAGGCTCCCCATCCATGTGAAGCAGAGTTTCTTCCTAAACCAATTCAAGTGCAGCTTGGACAACTGGATGGGAAACCAGAAATAATTCATCCCTGGTTTGGCACCTATGTCTCTAATGGACAGAGGTAACCTGTAAATGGTCCATCTCCCAGGCCCATGCTTACACTTATCAAGGGTATTAGAACTTGTCAGAGATTTGGGATGCATGGCTAGGCTTAAAAAGGCTCTTCTGGTCATTACCCTAGTAAACACCTATGAACATATGAACCTATTTTGCCCCATATGTCTGCTCTGTTCCTCATACATTTGTGGTTTTCTGGTAATATACTGTAAAATGCAGTGACTGAATTGTTGTAACTACTGACACATTTAAGTGATGGCCTTAACATCCTGCAGCTAATCTGACTTGTTGCAACCTGTTGTTATACTAGCCACCTTCTAGGTTACTCATACCATGTATAATGTCTGTCTGTAGGTTTGGCCCTTTGTCCCCCCATTCACTGTGGCTTTATCCAGCTTTCTTGCAATACAGATTGAGGGATCATGACAGTTTGTGGGAATACCACCATATGAGTACTGACATACAAAAGATGTTGATGCTGCCAAATTTGAACCATCAACACCATCGCCCATGCTAATGTCCCTAACCCAGTGAGCCTCACCAGCCACCAGACAAAAAGGATTCATTCATCACACTATCAACAACATAGAGACAAACACTGTCACCCCTGCATTATGTGGGAAATACAGTGTGTCCCCAGGTTTTGTGTCACAGCCCTGGAATTGTCTGGTCTGCTGATATATCATTGCAGACTTACTGTTACAGCAGTTGTATGGGAACACTGATGTCTTGGGGGTGGGGAATGACCAACTCATGCTCTGCTGGCATAGACAGTCATGTGACTGTCCTGTTACCCCACTGTTTGTCATCTCCCTTGAATAATGTAGTGAAGTTTCCAGCCATGTGGCCTAGTAAATATTATGGGGGACATACTATTGGACAGAGTACCTGTTGTCTCAGGTGGCTGTTAGATCTCTGCAAGTAGTCCAGTAGCCCTCTATAGATCTCTGCAAGTAGCCCAGTAGCCCACTATATTCCCTTGCATACATGTGGCAGGTCCATACATATGCTACCATAGTCTACTACCCCGTACAAGTGGTGTATAGGAGAGTGACTTACCTTGTGAATGCACCAGTTGACAGACCTGTAGTTCTGGGATGATACTGTCTGATGCATGCAGTACAGAGCCAGTACAAAGTTAGGTACACATTGTGTGGCCTGGCTGGCATCATTTTTAATATATGTATGCAAGTCAGAGGAACATGTCACTCCCTAGGCCCTAAGTTGCCAGTGCATGTACTATGCGTTGTCTCTTGGCCAAGGCTAGGGCATACTAGGCACGCCCTCATCTGCCTACAGGACAACCTCAGGGCATTCCTCCTCTGAGTCCCCCTGTGGGTGTGTCTGTGGGAACCTAGGCACTAGTGGGGGGCTGTGTATCCCTACCCTCTGCTGATCCTGCTGCAGCTGTTTCCGCAGGATCATATTATGTAGCAAAGCACATACTGTGAACATCTGTGCACTTGTGGCTGGAGAGTACTGCAGGGGTCCACCAGATATATTGAGGCACCAGAACCATGACTTCAGCAGCCCAAACACATACTCTATGATGTTTCTAGTTTGTGCATGTGCCTCATTATGGCGTTCTTCAGTAGATGTGTATGTATTTCTGATGGGTGTCATCATCCATGGTTCCAGTGCATAGCCAGCATCCCCCAGTAAATGGCCATATGGGATGTCCCCCCTAGCAAGCATCTGGTACAGCTGTGATGCATGCCAGATATGGGATTCATAATAACTGCCAGGGCTGCCAGCAGACACATTCATGATAATGCCCTGGGCATTTCACATGACCTGGCAGTTGATGGAGTGATACCCCTTGTGGTTGATGTAGATTCTACCCTCCTCACCAGGTGGTGCCTTGATGTATACGTAAGTGCAATCTATGGCACCCTGTACCTCAGGGTAGTTTGCTACATGATAGAAGAATTGTATACTGCTGGCTCTCTCCTCATGGATGTGGGGTAAATAAATGTGCTCACTGGCATGTGGTAGCATTGCATCCAGGAACTGCTGGTGTACCCTGGATGCTGATGCTTGTGAGAGCCCATCATGTCCCCAGTGGGTCTTTGGAAAGTACCTGTAGCTGGTATCCTAAGGGCTACATGTATCTTTGTTTCCACTGGGATGGGTTCCCTTCTGTTAGCTCTGGGTCTGAGTTGAGGGTGGCAGAGCACAGTGAGTTCTTGTAGTATGTCCCTGTCCACCCTGTAGTGCTCTACAAAATCTAGCTCATGTAGCTCCTGGCTGTAGTTGCAGCCTGTGTGATTGGCTACCTATGATACATTCCACCTGCCAA
Source organism: Protopterus annectens (assembly GCF_019279795.1). Taxonomy (NCBI): domain Eukaryota; kingdom Metazoa; phylum Chordata; order Ceratodontiformes; family Protopteridae; genus Protopterus; species Protopterus annectens. The sequence goes on along the minus strand of NC_056748.1, from coordinate 20,235,394 downwards.
GTATATCACTAAGGGGGTTTAATGGCCCTAGTTTAAGTGAATAAGGGGTCAATAGTACTTAATATATCATTGGCTTTCTGAGCCATTTTTTTTTTAATTTTACAGCATTCCTCAATAAGCACTGTGACATACCATGCAAACCCATGCCTCAAAGATAAACAATGCTCAGCAGTCACCAGACACACCACCATGGACAGGCACACTCAGGACAGTGGTGTCCTGTGTAAACATGCTGAAACACGCTGAAACACACTCCCCAAATTTTTCATGACAATATGTTTGCACACTGCGACACTTTGCGGAAACATAAACTGATTATTAAAAATATATATATTTATTTTATTTATTTATTTTTTTTTCTTTTTTTTAAATTTCTTTTTATTGACTTTTAGTTAAATCATAACAAATTATCATACAACTATAATACCATAAAACATACAAACAAAAATCACTCTACAAAAAACTAACTATATACAGAACCCACATATGGGAGGCATCTAAATAGAAGGTTTAAATGCAGTGAAATTATGTTAGAATAGACTCATACACCCTTCTCCATGTGTCCCTCTGTGTAGGATTTAGCCTCATGGAATACCACAAATATTTGTGAGCAGAAATATGCTTCCCAGCCATCTTTTTGAGACCCTCCCAAGAAAGAGTAGATCTATCCTTCCAATTTAAGGTGATATAGAATTTTATCAGCATAAAAGACGTTATAAGAAAGTGTATAGTCTTAATGTCCTTTCCTTCGGGGGGTATATGTAGGAGGGCGAATTGCCATGAGAGAGTAGATTTCTCATAGCCCATTTTTTCGAATTTGACTCTGAGGGCACACCAAAGCTTGTATGAGCATTTGCAGCTCCAAAAAATGTGAATGGTATCTGCTACCATCGTTGGGCAAAATTGGCAAAAAGGAGGGACTTCCTTGTACATCTTGTTGAGTAAGGCTGGGGTGTAGTATGTGTTATTTACTTTCATAAGTTGGGTATATCTGAATTTTAGCAGGGGAATAGCTTTGGAAAATTTCCGAATGGCTTGGGCTATAGACTCAGAGGAAATCGAGGGGTCTTGCTTTATCCAATAATCAGAGTGAATAGCATCCTTTGAGCATCTGATTGTAGAGATTAGTTTATATGTGTGAGAGACCATCTTCTTTTTACGAATTAGTAGATTCCATAAAACCTTACATAACTCAATTTGGTATTCCTGCATGTCAATATCTATCCAGAATCTACTGCAGATGTCTTTTAATTGTCGAATCATGATGGTGTACTTGGGTGAAAGCTTAAGTTTATTTCTGATGGAAGAAATATCATCCAATTTGAGTACAAAAAAATCCAGGACGGTTTTACTTTTGATCAGGGGGAATGGATTCAAGTTAATCACCTTTTCGTTTAGTTTAATGTTAGGATTAAGGTGTAAGGGTTGGAGAAGGAGAAAAGGTAAATATAGATTTAGGGATTTAAACAGGTTTTGCGTAGTTTTGATTTGGGACCATAGGTCATTTTGAATTTTATACTTTCTTTTGGCTGAGATGTCTAAAAAAGGGAGTGCCATGGGATTAATGGACAGCGTTTTGATATAATTGTGGTAAAGCTTGACCCAAGAAGGGGCCCAAGTATTTGATTCTTCTCTAAAGGTGGCAATGTTGATTATTCTGCTGCATCTATTTATTTCATACATTAGCCTGAAATCTGGAAGTCCTAGACCACCTTTATCCTTAGGGTAAATAAGTTTTTGGTAGCTTATTCTGATGGGTCTAGGGTGCCATATAAATTTCGAGAGAGATAAGTGTATATTATTAAAAGTTTTATTATGTATCAGAGTATTGGTAGCATTCAGGACGTAAAGCAGTCTCGGCAGAATATTCATTTTGATAATGGCCATTCTCGAGAAAACCGGCAGTTTAAGTTGAGACCATCTTTCCAGGTCTTTTTGTATCATGGTCCAACACTTCGATAACCCCTCTTGTTGTTGCATATTTCCATCTGTATTAAAAAATATTCCTAGGTATTGTAGGTGGTCGTTAACCTTTATATTAGGTAGGGATCTTTCACTAGGTAATTGTGAGTAAATGTTAATTGGGAAGATCGTTGTCTTATCTATATTCACTTTATAGTTTGAGAAATTGGAGAAAGTTTGTAATGCATTATAAATTTTGTTAATATCAGAGTTGGGAAGGGAGTAGTAAATATTCAAATCATCCGCGTATGCTGATAGGGGTATTTCGGTATTAAATAACCTTGGGATATAATGGAATGTTCTCTGTTTGATTAGTAAAAGCAAAGGCTCTATATAAAGGTTGAATAAAAGTGGTGATAAGGGGCATCCCTGCCTAATCCCATTATTAATCACTATCCTCTTTGAGCTATGCTTGTTTATTTGTAAAGTAGTATATGCATTTTTATAAAGAGTATTAAGAATGCAGATAAAGTGTGTAGGGAATTTAAATCTTTGTAGAACCGAGATCAAGAATTTTTTGTTTATTCTGTCGAATGCTTTGGATGCATCAATAGCGAAAGCGTAAATAGGGGTATGCTTAATCAGTGATAAGGAAGACATAGCATTTAGGGTGAGGGTCTGGTCGAATGTTTGTCTGTGGTTTATGAACCCTGATTGTTCCGGAGATATGATTTTATTAATCACAGATTTCATTCTATTTGCTACAATTGCTGCCAAAATTTTAATGTCTATATTAATAATAGAGATGGGTCTATAGTTATTAGGATTGGTATTGTCTTTATTCGGTTTGGGAATTAGAATAGTTCTAGAAGCATTTAAGTGGGGGTCACAAACATCATTCTGAATAATGAAGTTAAAAAGGTGGCAAAGAATGGTTGTTAGTTTATGACTAAAAGCCTTATAAAATTCGGCTGTGAAGCCATTGTTTTCCATTAGGTTTTGGACACAGTGTCTGCTATGCTATTTCTGTACTTCTAACTGCACCTTTACAGCCCTTGTTGCCTGTTTAATATCCTGTACATGGAATTTTTCTGTGTACATTTCAGACACCAACATGGGGTCTGTAGGGTTGCTTGTCCACTTGCTGGATCACTCTACCACCCTCATTTGCATGCAATTCATCTGCTTATGAGGTGATTTGCATGCCACGGAGACTTCCGTGTTGGCGTACTCATGCATGCCCTTCAGCTATGTTTACTGGATTGCACATCTGCTTACTTCCATGTAAGCACTGTGCCACTATGCCTACATGGAAAAAAGTCCATGTAGGCTTTATTGAATTCCCCCTAAAGTTTTATTTTGTCACTTTAGTCATGAAACATCATTTTTGTCAGCATTCTTATTGGCTAGTTGAGGAACATTATGGTCAATGATATAGCCAAACAAGTTCTCAAATATACTATGGATATTGTAGTTGTATGATTTTAAGGTTGATATTGGTAGAGTATGGGTGCATGTCAAAAGCACTAAAACAGATTAACAGGATGAGATTATGTGGGAGCACATAGTAGACTCAAGGGGGATACAGTGGAATGTTAAGAAAGGTATACAGGAGCTAATTATGCTATAGTAACAAGACTGATGGGAGGCCCCTTTTTTGAGCTACTATAATGACCCCCTCCATAAGTTATCATTTTATTCAGGTGTTACAAGGCACTTTTGGACCTTGGATCTAGATACAGCCAAACATACAACCCATCGGTTTAGTATACTGTCAGCAATATATGCTCCAAAACTGGGAGCATAAGAAAGGAAAAGGAAAGCTTTAGGAACATGGTGCTCCATAGAACATATAGAATCCATGCAAAAAAACATTTGATTTAAGTTGTTTCCATTCATAGGTTCATAGATTCACAGGTGTGTACTAGGCTAATGGTCCTGGAGCCTTTAAAACCCTAGCTCATAGGATTACCCTGGAATCATGCCACCCTACCTTAGTTCCTAGTGCCTCTGTCGAGTAGAGCCACTGGAGTGATCCCTGGGGTGAATTTTCTATTTCCCATCCATTCATCAAGATTTCGTTTGAAGAGGGCCAGTGAGGTGCTGTGTTTGACATGTATGGGAAGTCTATTCCATAGCATGGGCAGCCTCTGGGTTATGAACCTGCCCCTCCAGCACGCTCTGTTGATTGTGGTAATGAGGTTGAGGTCTCTGGAGCGTGTGGTGTGGAGGGATTGGGATTTCTTTAGATGTAGCATTTCTAACAGAGCTGGGTTCTACATGGCTTTGTAAGTCAAGCAGAGATTGCCTCTAAGTAGGTGATATGAGACAGAGAATAGTTGGAGTTTTTTTAGTCTGTCCATATAAGACAAATATTTAAGGCTTAGGATCCTCTTTGTGAAGTACTTTTGCGGCCTCTTCAGTTGTTGCAGGTGTTTAGTGAGATACATGCCAAATGGGGCATTATACTCGATGATTGGCCTAATGAGGGAAGAGTAGAGGGAGACAATGACCTCTTTTTTCCTGGATGCAAAACCCTTAGGAATGAGATGTGCCACATAGAAGGACTTTCTTTCCACAGTGGCAATGTGATGGTCATAAGAGAGGTTGCTGTCAACCTGTGTTCCCAGATCTCTTATAACACCTTCTGTGTTCAGTGGACTACCATTGATGTGGTAATTCATGGGAACTGGGTTTTTCCCAAAGGGGATGATGACACAGTTTTTGGGATTGAGCTTAAAGCCATGGTTCTGACACCAGCCGTTGGTCTCAGTGAGGCCATTCTGTAGGATGTCACCATCGGGGAGTTAATAATAGCTCCTAACTTACAATTGTCTGTGAACCTTGTCAGCCGGAGTCCCTTCATGTTGACCTGGACTTCAGAGAAGTAGATAACAAATAGGAGAGGACCAAGGACTGAACCCTGTGGTACTCCACTCATGACTGGTCAGCAGTCTGACTTGGAGTCAGATACTTTCACACTGTGGGTTCTGCCTGTGAGCCAATTTGCAACTCACCTAGTGATATGGGGGTTGATGCCTAGCTTAGTGTGTTTTTCTATTATTCCTGAGTGGGGAATGGTATCAAAGGCATTCACCAGATGAAGGTAGGCTGTATGAACCACCTTGCCTTCATCCACAGCTCTGGTGACTGACTCAAAGAAGTTGACCAAGTTGACCAGGCATGATCTACCCTTCACAAAACCAAACTGTGTGGGATCCAGAGTTTGGAGACTCCCTATATCCTTGTTTATTAGGTCCATGATGATGCATTCCTTAGCTTTGCATATCAGACTTGTCAGGCTAATGGAGCAATAGTTCCCAGGGTCTGTAGTCACTCCTCCTTTGTGGAGAGGGATGACTGTAGCAGTGTGCCATTTGGTAGGGACAAAGCCTTAGATGAGGCTGTGATTGAACAGGGCACACAGGTGAGGTGCCAGTTCACTCTGTAGTTCATGTAGAACACAGCCAGGGATATTGTCAGGTCCCATACAAGCTGTATTTTTGGCCTTGGCCAGTGCTGTTTTTAACCTGTGCAGCAGTAATACTGAGTGCCTGGCAATCTACTGGTATTATGACTGGTCCCTTGAGGGGGAGTGTAGTAAAGCTGGCACTGAATCTGTCGGCCAGTATATCGGCAATATCTGTTGGCTCAGTATATGAGATACCATTGTGCAGTAGCTCAGAGCAAATCTGGGTATTGCTGTGAAGATTCTTTACATAACTATAGAAGGCCTTGTGGTTGTCTTTACTATCTGCTGCAATTCTGTTTTCATAGCTAGCTTTAGAGGATTTGATGAGGGATCTGAACTTTTTGTTGAGGCTGATAAGGGAGTTTTTCCAGTATTGAGACTTCACTTTATTCTGCATCAGCTTCCTCCTTCTGTTGTAGAGTACATTTATGGCAGAGGACCACCAGATTGGCTTCCTTTTTTTGGAGGAGAGCGTCTTGGTTCTGTTTGGTATGATGAGATCCATGCATTTGTGTACATGTTCATATAGTGCATTGGTGTATGATTCGGTGGTCATGCAACTGATCTCCATTTGCATGGGTGCCATGAAGTTAGCCACCTCTCTTTTTAGGAGCCAAACATACAACCCATCAGATTAGTATACTGTCAGCAATATATGCTCCAAAACTGGGAGCATAAGAAGGGAAAATGAAAGCAAATCTCAAATCAATGCACCCGAACGTGCGGATAAAGGATAATTCAAATATTCATTAGACCGGGCAAAAATTGGTCTAAGAACGCCAAAAGGTGAACATTGCTTCAAGCAGCACAGGGTCTGAATTCAGAGGTCAAAGCAAAATGGAGAGTTATGGATTCATTTACTGAATGTTTATAATGAATGAACACTGCCCTCAAGTGATTTCCTTATATCTGGTGTCACTGTATTGCATATAGAGGTGATGATGTTACTTATAACTTAACATTTACGCTGAAGTCATTAAATGGAATAATTATTGGAGATATAAAGGGGAGGCAGCTATATGTAACTTATATCTGATCAGATGACATTAGGAGAGAGCAGTGGTGATTTGCTGAGGGTGTTTCTGGCAACAGAAGGAGCAAGAAAATAGATGAACAGGTATATGAGGAAGTTTGTTGGGGCTTGGAACTCTGTTGTGTGGTCCAACACATAAGGAAAAACTGTTAAAAAGTCATAACTGCATAGGTAAGACAAGATTCACATCCACTCAAAGCTCTCAACTTCTTTGCTCCAGAATCAAGAGAAAAGCCAACAAGTAAAATTGGGGCAAAGACCCAAGATCTGGGATAGTTTTAAAATATTGCTCTAATTCATTTAAAAAGTTAACAGAACAACAATGTTTGCATTGACATAATTTCCTGAGCAATAAGAACTATAAAACGCTAATGTCTGCCATTCTTGGTAGACTGTAATCCTCAATTTATCAGAAAATCAAAAATGTTATGTGTAACTGTACAAAAATATGAGGCAAAATCAGGGACAAGTGAGACATGTGCACCCATGTGAAATGGAGGTGGGCTTAACTGAGAAATGATATTAAATTAGATTTGAAGGTAGTCATCAAATTAAATTATTTGGGAATACAGTAGGTGACTGAATAGGACATGCTTAATAGGCTTTGGTTGGGGCTTGCTGTTTTAAAGTGGGAAGCTGACATGATTGACAGCCTATCCCTTCTCCAGCTGGAAAGAATATATTCTCCTTGAAATGACACCGTTCTAAAAAAAAAAAATCTTAGAAATGTAACACTGCTTCCACATATAAACAGGAGGTTTAAAGCATCAAACAGATCTGTGTGGCCTAGTGGTTAGTGTAGTAGGCTATAATTGATAGGGGCCCAGGTTTGAGACTTACAGGGGTGATTATTTTGTATATGTGCCTAACACTGTGAGAAACACATAAGATCATTAAGGCACTTTTAAGCCGGTCTAAGTGGGTTTGCACAACACGGCTCTGAGCTTAACTCCATGCAATCCCATGATAAAAATGTATAATATCCAAGTAGCTAAATGTGAACAGTTACAGCCTAATGCTTAGTAGGTCCTGGGTTCGAGTCCATAGCAGTCACAAGATGTCTGTAACTTGATTTAACAAGGGAGGTTGGCATGATGAATACGGTGTTTACCTTACAGATACAAATTACAAGGTTTGATTCTGACAGGGGGTAATTAGCTAGGCTTAAAAAGGCCCTCTAGGGTAGTTAACCTAGTACTAATCTATGAGCCTATGAACAGTGAAGACTCTAGCTTGTCTGGGTCTTGCCTGCAGTTTTTGCTGAATGAATTGTCTGTGTGACCTTTTTATCCTTTGGTGTGGATGTTATTTGGGATATTTTGCAGGCACCATAATGTTTATGGATGACTGGATGGGAAACAGAGAATATACCCCGGGGATCCCACCTGTGTCCCTGCTGGACAGGGAAAACAGGTGCTGAGTTTGTGGGAACATGGGTGAAATTCTTTGCTGGGCTTATAAGGACCTCCGAGTCAATAGCCTAGTATCATCCTATGAACCTATGGACCGATAATCAGGGTTGATTTTAAGCTATGGATTTCTAAAGTGTAGCCAAACAATCCATGCATGATCTACTGATAAGGTCAAAAAAGGGCAAAACATGCATGTCTATAACTAGTGGGGGTTGGCTTTATTTGGCCTTAATGTACCCGTAATAACTTAAAAGGTAAAATGTCATAGGTATTGAGAAGCTATGTGGTTAAAACACTGGTATGTCCTTTCATTTGCATATATCCCATGGATATCCACAGTAAGGGTTTAAAGTATTACTCAGTGAAGACTCTGGCTTAGCTGGGTCTTTCTTGCAGTTTTTACTGAATGGCTTGTCTGTGTGATGTTTTTAACTGGTTTGGTTTATATGAGTGTATGACAGAAATTGAAGTATCAAAACTTCCAATGTCTGTCACACACTCGACACTGTTTTAATCATAAAGATTTGGGCACACAATACATTGAATCACAAAGATTTGATCTAAAACAAAATCGGCTTTTTTCACAGAGGGGGAGGGCTTGCAACTACACTAGGCCAATGCACTCATGCACCCCCCACTTCCTGCTGCCTCTGAAATTGCAACACAGTAGGAAAAGGTAAATTCCCTGCTCCCCACTGTACCACAGAAAAGCCTGTATGTTCAATCAGCTGATTTTCACTGGGTTGAAAAGAACCCATATATATATATATATATATATATATATATATATATATATGTGTGTATATATATATATATATATATATATATATATATATATATATATATATGGCTTTACTTCATTTGACAGAAAGCACATTTCACTGAAACTCATTTGATAGAAGTCTCATTTCACTGAAATCAGTTCCCTGAGCATAATTCACTGAAAGCACACTTCACTGAAAACTCATTTGACTGAAACTCATTTTATCGAAATGTATATGCCCTTTTCCCCACTGTAGTGCAACCCTGGAGTTAGTATATATAGTAAGGGGGTGTGTGGGGGGTACAGCACCCCACATTGGGGGGGGTATTTGAAATGTTGTAAATCATAAACATCCATATTTACAAGTCAAATGAATAACTTTTTCCAGAAGATAATATACATCCAAACTATGTGGGGGTACTATACCCCCACACACACCTTACAATATATACTAACTCCAGGGTCGCACTACAGTGGGCAAGATGGCATATACCTTTCGACGAAATGAGTTTCAGTCAAATGAGTTTTCACTGAAGTGAGCTTTCAGTGAATTGTGCTCAGGGAATTGATTTTCAGTGAAATGAGACTTCTATCAAATGAGTTGCAGTGAAATGGGCTTTCTATCGAAGGAAGTAGACCCATATATATATATATATATATATTGTGTATATATATATATATATATATATATATATATACACACACACACACACACACACACACACACACACACACACACACACACACACACACACACACACACACACACACACACACACACACACACACACACACACACACACACACAGACACACACAGTCACACACAGACACACACACAGGTTTACTATCAAAATGTAGAAGTGCAGTTTGGCGAACATGGGAATGCTGTCCTTCAGTGAATGCCACTGTGGATTCACTCATATGAGGTCAACTTTATGAATAGAGATTGAGGTACTGTGCAGTTCGGAAAATTTACCCTTTTTCTCACTGTAGTGTGATCTTGGAGTTGGAATATATAATTTGCAGGGGGTGTGGGAGGTGCAGGGGGGCTTGCTCACCTGTAAAATTGTGAATTAAAGTGATGTGCAGTACTGAACTACGTACATTCGTATTGCTGGGAAGCAGGCAGGTAAGTGAAAGCAGGTAAACTTTCAGTAGCCTTAAGCAGCATTTTGCCATCACCAAGAATGATGCCTCAATACAAACAGAAAATGATTGACTTTAACAATTGGCTTAGTTTCCAGTCTCATTCCAGGGGAATCCAGTACCTAACAGCCTGGGAAGATATGATCGACAGACCATGATGCTTTGCTAGAGATGGCCTGCATCTGTCTCACCTGGGCTTCAGGCTACTGGTAAAGATTCTTGCCTCCACTATAGTGCCTTTTTTAGGAAAAGTGATGAGGTTAAAACTACCAACATAAAATTTTCAACAAAACACAAATTAAAGGTCATGTTGCTAAATGCTAGGAGTCTAAACATGACACTGCACTCATTGCAAGCATTCCTAACCCTGGAAAATTCTGACATCCGTGCAGTCACAGAAACCTGGTTCAAAGCTACAGAGAGCACCCCAGCCTTAACTGGTTACTTATCCTATCGTACATTCAGACTCCAAACTGTGTGCAGTAAAGCTAAAGGATGTGGAGCTTCAATATACATTTAAGACATACACACCTCCAGGCTGGTCAAACAGTATAATGCACAGCAGACACTCCAGGTGCAGTTAACAATTGACAAGACCCCTATTCAAATCATAGCTAGCTACCGGCCCCCAAATCTGACTCAAAATGCCCAATCTGCCTATTTGGACCTGTTTGAATCTATCAAGATTCAACCCTTTACCCTAATCCTGGGTGACTTTAACTCCTCAAACATAGACTCGAAGAATTACTCATGCCAGAACGCAAATGCCCAGAGATTCCTCAATTTTGTCAATACAAGTGCCTTGGAACAGCTACTTGATACCCCCACAAGGGGTGATAATATTTTGGACTTGATATTAACCAACATGAGTAACCACTGCAGCATCCCTATAGTATCATCCTCCCTGGTATGTTCCGAACACAAAGTGGTCACTTTCAAAGTCACCATCAGCCCCCAACCCCCCTTTAGCTAGGATCAGAAATAAAAACTTCTCCAAAGCTGATTACAGCCTCCTGAGGGATAGTATAAACAGCTTCACAGCCCCCCTCCCCCTCTGTAGGAACTGGCACCAATATCCAAAACTACACCAAAGCACTATACAAGCATTTATATAGATGCATGGAATCAGGAATACCCGACAGGACTAAATCATCCTTCGCAAGGAAAAGTAAACCTGTCTGGTGGACATCTGCAATAAATAAACTTTATAACAAAAGGAAAAAAAATTGCTGTCCAAGACCAACAAGGAGCAGATGCCCAAATGGAAGCAATGTCTCCTTAGCCTAAACAAGCAAATAAGAGCAGTAGTGAAATCCTCCAAAGCAAACTTCGAGTCCAAATTGGTCACATCTACTAGAGACAATCATAAGGCCTTCTTCACATAGGTCCGCATCCTCAAAGGAAGCACCCAGATCTGTTCAGAACTGGTGGTCAAGGGCACCACATATACAAATGCCATAGATATAGCAAACTTGCTGGCTGACAGATTCAGCAAAAACTTTACCTCTCTGTGCCCCCCATCAGTAAATCAGGACATCCTCAGTACCTGCCCCTTCCCCTTATATCTAGGGAACAGGTCATCACTGCTCTCTCAAAGACAAAAAATACAGCCTCCATGGGACCTGATAACATCCCAGGCTGCATCCTATGTGAACTCAGGCAGGAACTTACAGCACCACTAGGTGCCCTATTCAACCAAAGCCTGAGTACTGGCTTCATCCCAGCTGAGTGGAAGACAGACACTGTTATCCCTTTACACAAAGGTGGAGCATCCACCGATCTGGGAAATTATATAACCATCAGCCTAACTAGCCTGATCTGCAAGACCATGGAATGGATTATCATGGACGTCATTAAGGACAGTGGCAACCTCCAGACACTTAATCCCACACAATTTGGCTTTGTCAAGGGGAGGTCATGTCTACTAAATTTAATTGACTTCTTTGAGACAGTCACCAAAGCCATGGATGAGGGGAAGACGGTGCACACCACCTACCTGGACCTGGCCAAAACCTTTGACACTATTCCCCACTTGGCCATAATAGATAAACTCTTTCAACTAGGCATCAATCCATATGTTACCAGATGGGTAGCAAGCTGGCTCATTGATAGAACCCACATAGTCAAAATAGGGAAAGCCACTTCAAGTAGTAGACCTGTAACAAGCGGCGTACCCCAGGGTTCAGTCTTAGAGGCCTCTGTTATTTGGGATATACTTTTCTGAGGTGCAGGCCAAAACCAGTGGGCTATTGCTGACCAGGTTTGCAGATGACTGCAAGCTGGGTGTGTCATCAGTTCCCCTAGTAATGTGGACATCCTCCAAGAGGGTCTCACTCAGACAAATGACTGGTGCCAGAAACATGGACTCAAGCTGAATACCAAAAAATGCATCATCATCCCCTTTGGGGAGAGTGATGTCCCCACAAATTATCACATTAATAACAATGTCCTAAGCACTCAATCGGTTGTGAGGGATTTGGGTACCCAGGTTGCTAGCAACCTCACTTTTGACCACCATGTTGCTTCTGTTGTATGGAAAGCCTTCTACATGGCCCACCTCATAAGTAAGGGTATCTCATCCAGTGACAAGGAGGTCATAACATCCCTGTATTCTTCACTTATAAGGCCTATCACTGAGTACAACGCCCCTTTTGGCATATACCTCGCAAAGCACATGCAGCAGCTGGAGAGACCACAGAGGGTCCTCACCAGGAGAATTCAGGGCCTCAGACATCTACCATACTCAGGCTAAAAGCCCTATCCCTGTACTCAGTTTCATACAGACTCCTCAGAGGTGACATCTGTCTGGTATACAAGGCGTTCACAGACCCCACCTTGATGGGACTGCTGCATATCCGCAAGCCAAGCTCCACTCGAGTAACCTGCACGCAGGGCCTCAACCTGGTCAGTGACATCAAGACTTGTTGGTGGGACAGATTTGTGTCCCAGAGACTCCCCCATCTATGGAATAGACTCCCTCTCCACATCAGGCAGAGTACCTCTTTACCCCTTTTTAAGTGCAACCTGGATAACTGGGTGGGAAACAGAAAATATATCCCTGGGATTCCACCCATGTCCCTGCTGGGCAGTGGGATTGGGTGATGATTTGTCTAAACATGGGCTAAACTCTTGGCTAGGCTTATAAGGGCCTCAGGGCCAATAGCCTAGTAACCTCCTATGATCCTGTGATAGTGTCAAAGCCATCGGTTCGATCATTTTGAATTGATGTGTTTTCGACATGTATAGCTAATTAGTATTCAGGAATTTGGAATATTTTCAATGTTTGTGTATAAAATATGTTTTGTCGTTTGAGTTTTTGATAGTAAACCATATTATATATATGTATATACATATATATATATATATATATATATATATATATATATATGTGTGTGTGTGTGTGTGTATATACATGCACACACACACACACACACACACACACACACACACACACACACACACACACACATATATATATATATATATATATATATATATATACATACACACACACACAGACACACACACACACACACACACAGACACACACACACACACCAGGGGCGGCTCGTGCTATAGGACTGCAGCCCCCCACCTGTAAAATGAATTAAATAAATTCCCCATTCCCCCCACTGTAGAACATATAAAAATAAAAATGTCTGGACTCTGCACATGCGTGCTTAGTTCCCGACTGCTGTGTTAGGCAGACCAGAACTCCATACATGCTAATTCCTGAGCTCCAGACTGCTCTGTTAGGCAGTCTGGAAACTCCACAGTGTGTGTGTGTGTGTGTGTGTGTGTGTGTGTACAATGCCCAGTTTCTACATGCTGGTGGGTAGAAAAGAAGGTTTGAACTCTATATGTTGGGCCCACATTACAAGAGCCTGAATTCCCTATCCACCACCATTTGTAAAACATTTGCAGATTTTTGTCTCATATTTGTTCTGTTCCTCATAACATCTGTGGTTTCTGTATTTTTGTTACTTAAAAAAGCCAGTGGTGTAATGGTAGCAGTGTTGTCTGACAGCTACAGGTTGCTGGTTTGATTTTTGGCTGGGGTGCCTTCTGTGTCGAATCTGCATGTCCTCTGTGGGTTTTTCCTAGTGTTCTCAATGGATATTTGTCTCTATTTTTTGGACTGTATTCCCCCGTTATTGGCTTCGTCCAGGTTTTTTGTGCCAAGGTTGAGAGCTATGGAACTGAACTCACTGAATATGTTTGGCGGCTGTATTCCCCCATTATTGGCTTTGTTCAGGTGTTTTGTGCTAAGATGTTGACAGCTATGGTGAGAACTGTATTCACTAAATGGTAGTCATTTAAGTTTCAGTTTTCCTTTCTTTCATAAAAAGAGATGATTTGGCATAGTGATATGTTGCTCTGACTGTTTTGCACAGTGTCCTGGGAAATACTTGGCAGTGAAATGTATGGTGGTAACAGCATTTTATTCTAGCAACTTTCCAACATTATGCAAGCAATGTTTAAAATGTGTCCCTGGTTTTTGGGCTTTTGTCCCCCCAAATAAATTTTGGCTTTTTCCAGATTTCTTGTGCTGCAAAGTTCAGAGATACAGCTGAGTGTCGAGTAGATTTTTACAAGGAGCTGAGAGCTGCAGGGGAACAAAAGTTTAGTGCTGCTTATGCCAAGTTTGCTTGCATTGTTAATAGCACGACATGTAGTGTACTTGCTTTGATGCAGAAGGCTGTGGGTTCTACTTCCACAGTAGGTAAATCCATTGCTGGTACTGTACTCTGTTGTAAATGGGATGGATACTGCAGTCCTCTTTGGCGACAATACCTAGTAACTATGAACCTGTTATCAGTTTGCCATCCATTCCCTATTGCGATATTACTAGCTTTTCATTTTTTTAATGAAACATAGGCAATTTATTCCTCAAGGGCAACAGGCACTTCATTTGTAGATGAAACAATGACATACAAAGTTGTTTGCTAGCAGTAACCTCTTCATTAGTTAACAGATTTCTTTAATGTGGAATTATTTAGATGACTTTTACTTCTTCAGAGATCGTGCATATTTACTGATACTGGTGGACTGTAGAAGTTTGAGTAGACTTTTATGATGGAAATGTTCTGAATTGGGCAACTTTGTCATTATTGGTGCATGCATTTTGTTTCATTGTTTACTGGAAAAATATTCAAAACAATAAATTTAAAATGCCCTCCAGCAACTGTACTGTATTATACAAGGAATATAATTTAATACAGTCAGGAAGGTGTATCTCGTGTTCAAGGGGCCTATGATTTGAAAACAGCCCAAAATTAATCTTTGTCTGCCACTGGCAAAATGTATTTTATTTGAATGTGGGTTTCAATGCTGTTTCAATGAATGTGAGTTCCAAGGGCAGAGAAGTTTTAATGCTAAGTCTATTTTTATTGTGAGACTGCATTGCTTTGTTTAGCAGATATCTATTAGGGTTTATGCTGTAAAATATAAAATAAAACTTTCAAATGAAATCCATATAATCACAGAAGTAAAGCAGTATGCACATTACAGTGTTTATGGCAAATGGGGCAAAATAACCAAGGAATGGGACATTGGAATGGCTTCAGGGGGGACGCTCCATTCGACCATGATTTTGTGAGGGGGGGAAGGGCAGCAAACTCAGACAGCCCCGGCTGAGCTATACCTCTCAACTGTCCAGAATTTTACAGAATGAATAGATTTTTGTTTCTTATTTTTGGTTTGTTCCTCATAACATTTATGGTTTTCTGCCAAATCATTTAGGAATGAAGTCACTAAATAATGACAGACATTGAGTTTCAGACATCATAACCTTCAGAAAAAAATGCATGCTAAAGCAAGACCTGTTATTCTATCAAATGTCTTGAGTTTGTACAAGAGCAATTTTTAGTATTGTTTGTATGTTCCCCCAATATATTTGGCCTTGTTCAGATTTCCTGCATTAAGAGGTTGAGAGGTACGTGCAAATAAATTGCTTTATAGAATTAGGAATATCCAATCCTCTCAACTGTCTCCAATTTTGGCTCAAAATGTTGCTCTCCCCCTAATAATCCCTCTGCAAAATGGCAGTTTTGGAAGAAAACGTGGAGAGTTTTCAATTATAAATAACTGTAATGATCAGAGTTATAGATTACTTTTATTTCAGAAATGCATGTAGATGCACTTATTTTGTCAGCTGCTCAAGTTAACAGTACTAATTTTAAAAAGGTGTCTCTTCTTTGACAGGTACCCAGCTGTATTGTGTGGCAATTTTATATTTTTGCATAACATATTTGTTCTGTTTTTCATAAAATTGTGGTTTTCTGGCAAATTAGTAGCAAATCATTAAATATTGAAGTTAGAAAATAATGTCAGACATTTGAGTTTCAGATTTCATACCATTCAAAATTTCATACTAATGCAAGACCTACTACTATTCTATTATCTTTCTAAGTTTATTAGAGCAATATTTAAAATTTGTCTTTATTTTTGGGCCTGTATCCCACTTCTGTGTATGGCTTTGTCCATATTTCTTGCTCTGAGGTTGACCGGTATGAGTGTCAGAGCTATCACTGTTGGCCAGAGACATTTCAAACTGTGACCTACTTGTTGCACTCCACTCCCCATGTAGTGGCTCTGGATGTGTCCAAGCAAGGCAAGGAGCAGTTATGCAGTGTAAGTGTGCAGAGTATTCCCCCATCCAAGGTAGACCACAAATACGACCGTGGCTTTTCATCTGTCCTTGATTTTGCAGAATGTTCTGGTTTTCTGTCATATTTTTATACTGTTGATTTATGCTTCTTATTCAGAAAATGCATGATGCTGCAGTGCCCTGTTGCTCTGTATTAAAGTAGCAATGCTTTAATGACCATCAGGTAAGCTTGTCGGAGATTGTAAGATGCAAGTAAACTTTAATAAGCATACTGTTATATAATTACCAACATTGAAAGCCTTTTCATTGTTGCCATGCAGAGAATATTTACATAACTAGATAACATATAAACCTTAGGTATTGAAATGCATATGACAGTATTTGTAATAAAGGACAGGATTACAGTAATTTCAGAAGCTCATTACATTTGTTGGATTCTTGCAGTTATCTTTGCAGGCTTTACCCGTAAACTAAACAGAATGCCAATATATCATGTGTGGTCCATAACTTGTGCAGTAATCCTTTAAGCAATTTATCTTGAGCTTGTTTCTTGTTCACTGTTCATTTTTTACTTTGATCATGTGTTCTCCATGAAACAAGTAGATAGTTGTCAGGCAGCAGGGCTTTTTTGGATAAGAAACATTTTTATAAGTGGGGGTATCACAGAGATTGCTACTTTTAGCATGTTACTCTGTAATTTTATAAAGCTGAATATAAATTATAATTAGAATTGCAGTGCAAGGAGAAGTGGTTTGAGCTGAGTGCTGCTTGTTTTTTTTATACTTGATTTTGACTGGCATTCCAGTAATGTATTTAAAAAGCAATTTATTTTTTCATGCCTCACAACCTTTGTGTTTCCATCTAGATATGAAGTTGTCATGTAGCCAATGCATTGAAATATTTTTTTTTTCTTCTACACTTCATTTTGTCTTGATTGGACTCTCGTAATGACGGTTTGGCACCCAGGGCAGCGTATTTAATTAAAGTTCCAGTTGTTGTGGTTTTGAGCATAGCTCCACCCCTTTCCAGCTGGTTACACCCCTTCCCATTGGCCCCACCCATTCAGCTGCCTGCTGCAGCCCCCCTTTAATTTGAAGTCAGCAGCCCCACTGACACACACACACACACACACATATATTTATATATAGACCCCTTCTGTGAATGCTTCGAGGTTACTTTTCAAGATGCATTCACAAAAACAATGTTTTTGCAGGTGGCAGGCCCTGTGACATCATACATTCCCCAGAAGGGCATCTTCCCTATCCCTGGGTATTATCCTTCATTGCATAACTGTCGACTGTCTGCATTGCAGGCCAAAGTGGGTTGATAACACAGAGGTCGGTCTTAGCCATGATCAACCAATCTCATATTGTATACTGGCACACATTGGCGATAATAAAAATGAGTAGTCACTAGCACGTGATAAGAACATCCAAAGGACTCTCTGTGTGCATGCAAGATCTTACTTCTCACTGTCTAGGATGGAGCAGCTAAAGTTTAAACTAAAGACAATCTGCCAAAAACACTACTCTACTGAAGAAGGAAAACACACACAGACACACAAACAAAAGAAAAATAACATCTTACCAATTTTGATCAGCTTGGATGAATGACTTATATAAGTCATGAACTTGCAAGGATAGAAGGGTAAGAAGCATGCTAAGTGAATGTCTTGGATACATTTGAGCTAGAGTTTTAGTCCACATGTAAATGTGTACTCCTGTGGAAAAAAGTTACATGTCCATTTATCTACTACAAGTTATGAATATATTTATACGATTATTTCGTGTAACTGCGGTTGCTTGTGCCTGTGAATATATTTGGAAACTCGTTTTTATTAATGGCTGAGCATATGTTTTATGAAAATCGATAGGACTTTTTGAATACTAAAAATACATAAAATGGTAAAAAAGTTAGATGTATTGTAGAAAAGGTGATTTCGTGGAAAATTAACAGGTAGATGGCAGCCAGTCACAGCCGATATTGATACGTGTAGCTACAACGATTGCTCACTTCCTGATAGTGCCTTTGCCTTTATTATAGTGTCAGTACTTTCTTAGCTTGACACTGACAGCGCCTTAGCGGCACCTGTCAGCATCTCCAAGGTCAGATAAAACTTGTGGCAGTGACAACACAAGACAGCTCCCCGCCCCACCTCTCTGCAGGAGACAGGCACATACCGCACATGTTAGGAGTGTACAGTAAGCATCTGAGCCGCACGCCTGTGGCTAGCTTGTTTTGCAGAGTGCCCTATTGTTTCACGGCCCGCACCCCTTTTGCGGTGCCTTTCCAGTCTTTAATTATCTCCTGCCACGCGTACCTTTTGTTTCAGCACTAATAACTTTAGCATCGCTTAACCAGTTAGAAACTCTCAAACCACAAGCCTGTTGTCCTCACGCTGAAACAAAACGAAGGAGACAAATTGTTACCTGTAAATGAAATTATTAGTGTCGTCTCTTCCGTTATTATTTAACCGAGAAAACTCTGGGTGTTCACATAAACAAACTTTCACTTTTTTAGCGGAAGGACAATGGCTAGCCTCTGGAAAGAGATCATAGTGGAAACGTTTCTTGGTGAGTTTTATTTACATATTTATTTTTACATGAGGTCAGCTTCCCACTACATGGATTGCTGTCTTACCTGAAACTTAAGTATGATGGGAGTATGGGAATTGCGTTAACTGTTATACAGCAGTGAAAAATCACTGCTCTTGCGTCCTGACAGTAAATCGTATTACTATCTCTGAATAAAGTAGTTTCTTAAGCTTTGGCAGGAGCACCCAGAAACGGCTTTCCGAAGTTGCCGAGACCAAACGTACCCCTTGAGCTGTACCTCACCGCGAGGAAAGTTCTGCATTTTGAGGCTTAAACATTCCGCTAACACAGTGCTTCACATTGAAACAGCCTGTCACACATTTATTGTCAATAATATTTTAACGGATACCCATGATAAAATGTATTGAATTGTATCGATTCGTCAACATAATTTATTGTGTGCTGTAAATATGAAGAAACACTTATTAACCATGCTGTGAGCTTCTTATTTGACGTTGTTAGGAACTGAGTCTGTTCCTCTTTTTGCCATATTTTTGCACGCCATGACAGGTTGTATTCCACATTTTGGAGAGGGAAGGCTGAGAGCTAGGATATCTGAGTAAACTTTGCACTTCGGTTGCTGAAGGTGTTGCTGCTTGAAACACACGCGTATTGGAGCAACTTAAACTTAAAATAATAAAAGATTTCCTTGCTGAGAGTTTGTGTGGTATGGTGTGTGTGGGAGGCTATTATTTTGTGCATTTTTTATTTTGTAAATTTTAACTGCTGGTATGCTTTGCCGCTTACTAAAGAGGAAGCGCGATATTTCATCCTACTAATGCTCTGGTGCTGAGTTAGCAGCTAAAACAGGGAGAGGAGTTTTCATAGGTATTATTAAATTTCCTGTGCGTAATGCTCCCGTGTATTATACCAGTAAAATACATATAAGTAAACTCCCTTAATCCTTCTCCTGTACAAGAGAGTTTACTTTATTCTGTCTGTCCACCATTGTCTTTAACATCTCCACAATTTTTGGATAAACTTTTTTTTTCAGACAGGCTATATTTATTCCTTATTCAGGCTTAAAAAACAACAAAGCTTTATTACATGTCTGAATCATTCCTATAAAATTTTTGTTTCTCATATCTTTTCTTATTATCTCAAAGGTGTTTGTAGCATTCCTTTTTAATTTTTTATGCCACATTATGTTGATCACTGTTATGTCTTTTCTCGTTTAAATACAGCACCACTTTGCTCTTCTTTGGACACCTTTAGTCTGTCTATACCTTTGTGTAGCCTAAACTTAGGGATCTGCACAAGATACTCGGGATAGGGCCTCACCAGCTGTTTATACAGAGGAGTGGTAATTATCCTGTATAAGGGGGTGAGGTCTCCCCCCATGCATTCATGTAGCATCAGCTTTTGTTACTGTCTTCTTACATTGCTTTTTGCGTCTAAATCATGAGGTATGATTATACTATGATCTCCTTCCACTTCTGTTGCTTCAGGCGCTTCCAGTATACGCAGTTCTTCTTGATTTTCCAATTGGTGTAATACACAGAGGATTGCTATCATGTTGCTGATCATAACCAATTAGTTAAATGCTCAATAAATATTTTTTAAAACATTCACTGTAAAGCTCAAGAAGTGAATACTGGAATCTATTTCTAGAACACATATCAGGCTGCAGGTCTGATCAGTGGCTGCAATAATTCTAATAATTCTTTGTAATGCATGAGGGGTTGAAGCTGCAGTAATGTGTCACAAGTTAAAAGAAAAAAAGGTAAGTATTACAAGGTTCAAAGCTGTAACACAGCACTGCCACTCAGACTGCCCCCAAAAATGAAATACAGGTCATCATCCCTTTGTAGATCCTACACTCTCTTTGCCACATTTTTGTACTGTACGTGGCAGCATGAAGTATGTTACAGCTTTAAATGTTGGCAATAGGTTGCTTTGATGAATTTCTGTGGTGCAGACATTACAACTGCTCAGCAGTATAAAACTAGTTAATAACAAATTTGATAAGTGCATAACAGAAGATCACAATCAAGTTACTACCATAACCAGTTTTGAATGTGCTCAAGAAATACAAACTCACATAGAGACTAAAGCTTGATAAATGAATTGACCAAATCGATTTCAAAAACACTTTAATAAGTAGTTATTATCATCGACCTGATCATATGTTTTGTAGTCCATAGTGCTTTATCTACCCTGATGTCCTACAAGTTAAAACAGAAAAAAAGAACAGATTGAATCTGAAACATGCTCAGCACTGCCTCATACACAGTGGCCATAAACGAAGTGTATTTCTAGTGGGCTAGCAGCTTTAAACATTGTTAAAAAACTTCAGTCACCATTTCTGTGTGGCAATACAAATTGTTTTTCAGTTCTTAAAGCTGTTATCGTTTCCTGGTGCAATTTTGTGGCAGATGCAGTGTATGGTGTAGTAGAAGACTAGAGTTTAACAAGTTTAACAGCTCTGAAGGATGCATAACAAAACTTATATACGTATTTTATGTCAGAAAAGTGCATAGTAAGGCTGTCTTTTCTCAGTTTTGGAAAGTAATCAGCATGCCCAAGTCAGGTATTTTCACAAATACCTTAGCCAGGTCAAGGTGGGCAATGTGCACCATTTTGCCATTATCTGTTACTTTTATGATAATTTCAGAGCCATCCACCAGATTGAGTAGGCATGATCAGTAACCGTTTGAAATGTTGGGACCTATTAGAGCAAGTCCCAAAACATGTAGTCTGGTTGAAAAATGGACATGCATATACTAAGTCCGAGATGGCCATTTCCTGGAATATTCCCTTTTCTCTGAGATATGGTGATCTCAGGGATGGTATATATACACATATATATAAGCTTGAGGGGCTTGCCTCTCATATCAAGGGGTATAGGGGGTTTGCCCCCCTGCAAACAAGACGTTTTAAGGGAAAAGAGAGACCTTCAAGACTGGCTCTTTTCCTGGGTCTTTGGTCTTTTTTTTCCAGCTTATCAGCACTCAGCATTGAGTGCTGACATTTCAGTAGGAAGCTGGCATGATCTGCCCTTGATGAAGCCAAACTAAGTGTCTGAGGGTTTCCTATTTCATTATTAATCATCTCCATGATAATTCTTTTCATGGCTTTGTATATGAGACTGGTCAGACTTGTGAGTTTGTAGTTTCCAGGGTACATTGATGGATTACCCTTGTGCAGTAGGATGACCATTGCAATCCTCTATTTGCCTGGCAGAAAGCCTATTTACAGGCTATTGTTAAAGTAGTTACTCTAGTGGTGCTGATAGGTCATGTTTCACGCTATTTAGGAGGCATCCTGGGATATTATCAGAGCCTATTGAAGCAGTGTTCTTGGCTTTAGACAATGCCTCTCAGACCTGATCCCTAGTGATTGTTGAGGGGTTATGTTTGATGGTATTTCATGGAGGTGATAAAGCGGGTAAAACTGGAGATGAATTTGTTGTCCAACATATTTGCTATATCCTCTGGCTCCATGAATGTGGCTTCATTTACTGCCAGTTCTGCACACTGTTATATACTGCCTTTAAGGGTTTGGATATAGCCTAAGAAAGCCTTGTCCACAGAGGCTATTTTTACCTAAGAATTGTATTTGGTAGATTTAATTTGCCCTCTTAGTTTTTGTTTAACTTGATGAGAGCTTTTATCTTGCTGGGCTCTGCACTTCCTAATTTTAGCTAGAACCCTTTTCCCTTTGTTGTGCAATCTGTTTATGTTTGGATTCTGCCAGGGTAGTTTGTTTTTGAGTTTGTTCTAGGTTTATTTCTAGTAGTCACACATGTCTCATTGCATATATCATCATGATTGTACAGAGTTTCTGTGAACAATTCAGCATAAGCTGCTGTGTTCTCTGGGTTTGGAGGGGGTTGAAATTTTGTTAAGTTATTGCTTAATAACAGGACGTTAGCCTTAGGATACTTCTGGTATCACAGTATTGATTTTTATATCAAAGGAAACAGCTTTATTGTCTGCCTTACCGGAGAGGACACTATGGGGGTGGAGTTGGTATGGGGAGGGGGGACAGAGCAGGGGTGCAGCATTCTCCCATTTTTGTGAGTACCAGGTCTAGTATGTTTGCACTCCTAGTGGGCTTATGGACTATCTGGTTCACAGTGTTTGTCTTTACAAAGTTTAGGAATCTCTGGCTTAAAAGTCTGGAATTGTGTAGGATTCCCACTTTATACAGCGGTAGTTAAAGGTTGCCTGTGAATGTGGTATTGGGTTGAATGGTAAGTGACTCTAGTAGGTCTAAGTATCAACTGTGAGTTTCATGGGATGTAAAGGGTGACTTTTATAGCTTGCCAGGACATGATATGGGACTTTGTCTATGGTAATTTGGACATGTAGAAACTCAAGCTCACCATTCTGTGTGACTAACCTTGAGGTATGTTTGTTATTGATGTAGATCAAGGCACCTCAGCTCTTAGTCCCTGCCTGTGCAATAGCTGATATAAATGTATGGAAGGCATTGTTGCCTTGTATTGCAGGGTACTCTCCATGTTTTTAAATTGTGTCTCCATAGCTGCACAGTTATTTGCATTCTGCAAGGTGAAGAGAACTTGAAGGGAGTGGAGCTCCTTGTTTAAACTCCTGGCATTGAGTAGCAACAGCTTTAGGTTCCCTTGGGCTGCTTTTGCTATGTTGGAAGGTTGGTTGTTTTATTTTATTTTATTTGTACTTTAAGATGATCTAAATGTAAGCTACTTGTCTCTTCTTTTGATTAAGTTTATAGAGGATTTAGGAGATTTTTATAGGCATTTTGAGTTTTGTATTTTGATGTGTCAGTATTTTGAGTGTCAAGATTTTAATGCATCTGTATTTTTAAATATATGTATTTGAATTGTGTCTTTCGGCTTTTCCTGGTTAGGGGTCGCCACAGCGGAACTCCGGTCTGCAAATGATTGGCAGTTGATTTTTACGTACCGGCTTGCCAGGCCTGATGCACAACCTTCAACAAAGGTACGCCCATTCGCGTATGTCTCCACGCAGAAGACGCTCTAGCTGAGAATCGAACCGGACAGCGTCTTACTGTGAAGTGACAACGCTACCGCAGCACCACCACCACATATCTAACTAAATATCTATCTGTCTGTCTATCTCTCTATATCTATCTGTCTGTCTGTCTGTCTATCTATCTATCTATCTATCTATCTATCTATCTGTCATCTAATCTATCCATTTGTCTCTCTCTGTATGGGTATATATACAGAAACAGGTTAATGCATTGTCAATTTGAAATCATATTGCATATCAGAATCTGAGGGTCAAGAAGTTAAGGAATGTTTCCAGAAACTGCTTAAACATGAGGTCATAGAAGAATCCCTGAGTGTGGGGAAAAGCCCCACTGTACTATACTCCAAGTCTGATGGGTCTACAAAGTTTTGTAATGACATCAAAAAAATAAGCATCATACCTAAATTTGAGTATTACCTCATGTTCACAGTTAATGAATGGATTGAAAATTGGATAAAGCTAGGAGTTTGTCTACTTTGGACCTTAACCAAAAACTATCGGTACATTTCAGTAGCCCCAGCAGCAAAGTAAAACAAAAAGACATTTCCTCACCCGATGGAATTTTCCATTTCCGAGTTCAACCTTTTTAGTGTTCATGGACCATCTGTAACATTTTGAGAGCCGATGGCAAAAATTGGTCAGAAAAAGTGTTAGAACATGTATATGAACAGAACTACGTCAATAAACATAAAATGTCAAAAAATGTAATGGCTAAGCATAGTTTAACTTGTGAAGATTTCAAAAAGTTTTTTATTCAAGGTTATAGAAAAGATGAATTCAGACATTTATGGAAGAAATTTTATTTATTTATTTATTTGTTTTAAATTTGTTAACCAGGTTGTGAGCTGGTCTACTGACCCTTTTCAGTCACAATTTGCCCTTAGAGAGCAGGAAAGAATACAACAAATTGCAAGGTACTTTTATAGATTGTAGGAATACAATAGTAGTGCAGTTCTTATGATAGTAAAGTATTTACAGTATTTACATTTACATGCAGCAGCAGACCTATAGTCCTTTAAAATATTGTATAAAATAAGTGAGGTGAATACTATCTAGTTTCCCAGTAATGGTACAATGGGCATCATCTGAGATTTTGATCATTTTGAAGAATCCAGAAGAATATTTTAGCAGTTTACATAGCTGGGTAACTACAGCAGAGTTAGTAAGGGAGACGGCTAGAAAGGTGTTTGGTATCAGATCGGGACAGAGAAAGGACGATAAGGAGACATGGTGGTGGGATGAGGAAGTACAGAAGAATATACAGGCAAAGAGGTTGGCAAAGAAGAAGTGGGATTGTCAGAGAGATGAAGAAAATAGACAGGAGTAATAAGGAGATGAGGAGCATGGCAAAGAGAAAGGGGGCGAAGGGTAAGGATAAGGAATATTGAGTCGTATGAAAGGTTGGACACTAAAGAAGAAGAAAAGGACCTGTACTGATTGGCTAGACAGAGGGACCAAGCTGGGAAAGATGTACAGCAAGTAAGGGTGATAAAGGATAGTGAGGGAAACGTACTCAAGCGTGTTGAGCAGATGGAAAGAGTACTTTGAGGAGCTGATGAATGAAGAGAACGAGAGAGAGAAGGTTGGATGATGTGGGGATAGTGAATCATGAAGTGCAGTGGATTAGCAAGGAGGAAGTAAGGATAGCTATGAAGAGAATGAAGAATGAAAAGGCTGTTGGCCCAGATGACATACCTGTGGAAGCATGGAGGTGTTTAGGTGAAATGGCAGTGGAGTTTTTAACGAGATTGTTTAATGAAATCTTGGAAAGTGAGAGGATGCCTGAGGAATGGAGAAAAAGTGTTTTGGTACCGATTATTAAGAATAAGGGTGATGTGCAGATCTGTAGTAACTACAGAGGGATTAAATTGATCAGTCACAGCATGAAGTTATGGGAAAGAGTAGTGGAAGCTAGGTTAAGAAGGGAGGTGATGATTAGTGAACAGCAGTATGGTTTCATGCCGGGAAAGAGCATTACAGATGCAATGTTTGCTCTGAGAGTGTTGATGGAGAAGTACAGAGAATGTCAGAAGGAGTTGCATTGTGTTTTTGTAGGCTTGGAGAAAGCATATGACAGGGTGCCTAGAGAGGAGTTGTGGTATTGTATGAGGAAGTCAGGAGTGTCAGAGAAGTATGTAAGAGTGGAACAGGATATGTACGAGGGTAGTGTGACAGCGGTGAGGTCTGCAGTGGGAGTGACGTATGCATTTAAGGTGGAGGTGGGGTTACATCAAGGATCAGCTCTGAGCCTTTTTTTATTTGCAATGGTGATGGACAGGTTGACAGACGAGATCAGAGGAGTCCCCATGGACTATGATGTTTGTAGATGACATTGTGATCTGTAGTGAGAGTAGGGAACAGGTGGAGGAGACCCTGGAGAGATGGAGACATGCTCTAGAGAGAAGAGGAATGAAGGTCAGTAGGACCAAGACAGAATATATGCGTGTGAATGAGAGGGAGGATAGAGGAATGGGGAGGATGCAAGGAGTAGAGGTGGTGAAGGTGGATGAGTTTAAATACTTGGGGTCAATAGTTCAGGGTAACAGTGAGTGTGGAAGAGAGGTGAAGAAGAGAGTAGAGGCAGGATGGAGTTGGTGTAGAAGAGTGTCAGGAGTCATTTGTGACAGACGAGTACCTGTAAGAGTGAAAGGGAAGCTCTACAAGAGGGTAGTGAGACCAGCTATGTTATATGGGTTGGAGACAGTGGCATTGACGAAAAGGCAGGAGTTTGAGCTGGATGTGGCAGAGTTAAAGATGTTAAGATTTGCACTGGGTGTGACGAGGGTGGACAGGATTAGGAATAAGTATATTAGAGGGTCAGCCCAGGTTGGAAGGTTCGGAGACAAAGCCAGAGAGGCAAGATTACGTTGGTTTGGACATGTGCTGAGAAGGGATGCGGAGGATATTGGGAAAATGATGCTAAGGATGAAGCTACCAGGTAAAAGGAAAAGAGGAAGGCCAAAGATAAGGTTTATGGATGTGGTGAGAGAGGACATGCAGGTGGTTGGTGTGACAGAGCAAGATGCAGAGGACAGGAAGAAATGGAAACAGGTGATCTGCTGTGGCGACTCCTAATGGGAACAGCCGAAAGAAGATGATGACATTGATGGCAATGTTTCTGCCATGTTTGAATGATATGATCAATATAAGAAGTGAAATGTTTCACACTATAAACTTTTAAATTAATTAACATTTTTAAGTGAACTTTTAAATAAACTGTGATAGGTTGTTTTAAGTTTTTAAGTGACCTTTTTAGCAAATGTGATAGATTGTTTTAAAGTAAGTCACATGATGTGTGTGTGTGTGTGTGTGTGTGTGTGTGTGTGTGTGTGTGTGTGTGTGTGTGTGTGTGTATGTGTGTGTGCGCTTGCGTGTGTGTGCATGTATGTGTGCAAATTTGTGTGTGTGTGTGTGTGTGTATATATATATATATATATATATATATATATATATATATATATATATATATTGTTCCCCTTTATATGATCGAAAGACCATAATGTCAACTCGCTTAACAGAGCGACTACATCGAATAGTCAAAAGAGCTCCGGGAAAATAAACACTTTGCCACCAATGAAGACCTTTGCCCTTTTCTCCACTGTAGTGCGATCTCGGAGTTGGAATATTTAAGTGGGGTGGGTGGGGGGAGGTGAAGCCCCCCACTTCGATGGGTTTTATTTGTTTTGTTTACTTTTATTGTCAGTGGTGGTGAAGTGGTTATTTTTGCATTCTGGGAGTTTGCTCTTTTGACCATTCGATGTTGTCATCTTGCTGTTAAGCAAGTCAGCATTATGGTCTTTCAGTGATATAAAGGGGAACTATATATATATATATATATATATATATATATATATATATATATATATATATATTTATAAGCTACAAATTACTACAGCACTCAACTTTCCTCACTGTCTAGAGGAAAACAATTTCTAGTACTTAACAAATAAGCACCTATTCAAGCATGTCTAAGGGTCAGCTCCCGGTGTTTTCTCCTGTCTACCTGATGAATCTGGGCATCTTGGGGCAATGCAGTAATTGCCTCATGTACACAGACAACCCTCTCCTCCTACCACTCAACACTACAACCTGGGAGAGATGTACTTATATAGCCAAACTGGAAGCAAAGCTCTCTTCACCCAAGACTGGACTAGACAGTCAAGAGGAGAAGGTAAACACTTGCACCACACCACACTCAGCACATAGTCCCTCAAAACCTACACCACCAAAACACACACATAGAAACACAAAACACACACCTACATTTGCGGAGGCTCTCAGTAAACACCTGCCCAAGCAACAGGGACCTTCAAAGCAGAAACACAAGCAACCTCCCCCCCCCCCAAAACAACCCAAATGACACATAGCCCACAAACTCAGTGTGCCACTCAACCACAGCCCATAAGGCAGAACAATGTACCCAACACTCTAGTCATAGGTGACTCTATATTCAGGCTTACTGATGTTCCACTCACCAGGCTAAACAAGGAGAAAGTTACTGCCTGTCGGGTGCCAGGATCCGCCACATAACGCATGCACTCAGGTCACTCCACAACAAGTACAAATATGACTCTGTCATTGTCCATGTTGGTGTGAATGACCTGAGACGTACCTCCTTGGACTACATGAAAAGGGACATGGAGGAGCTGTCCGATGTTGTAGCTCAGGCAGGTATGACCCTAGCCCTGAGTGGCATCCTGCCATCACCCAGAATGATACCACAGTTCAAGGACAAAATGATTGACTTCAACAATTGGCTAAGCTTCTGGTGTCATTCTAAAGGGATCCAGTATCTGTCTGCCTGGGATGACATGATCGACAAGCCACGATGCTTTGCCAGAGATGGCCTGCACATGTCGTCCCTGGGATTCCGGATACTGGCTAAGGCTCTAGCCTCCCCTATAGTGCCTTTTTTAGGCAAGGTTCAAATGACAAATTCACCACCCTAACAGGTACAGGCAAGAAGAATCTGAGGGTATTGCTACTCAATGCTAGAAGTCTAAACCTCAAAATGCACTCTCTCGAGGCACTCCTTAAAATGGAGAACATCGACATCTGTGCAGTGACAGAGACCTGGTTCAAGGCTCCAGAGAGCACCCTTGCATTACCAGGCTATAATTCATACCACACCTTTCGGCCACCTAACCTGGACCGAAACACTAAAGGCATAGGCGTGTCCATATTCATTAAGGATATCCAGACCTCCAGGCTAGTTGCTCAGCATAATGCATTTGAAATTATCCAACTGCAACTAACTCTGGGCAAGACCGCAATCCAAATTGTAGCTTGCTACAGATCCCCCACCATGCCCCAGGATTCCCACTCCTCATTTCTTAATACACTGGAAAATATTAGAGTACAACCTAACACTCTAATAATGGGCAATTTCAATTACCCTACCATTAACTACCCTACCATTAACTGGGAAAACTACTCGTGTACCAACTCTTGTGCTCAACGTTTTCTGGAATAAATAAATTCCAATGCTGTGGATCAACTTATCCACACCCCCACCAGGGGCAGCAATATCCTAGACCTGGTTATTACCAACATGGGCAACCAGTGCTCCACACCAGAGGTCAATTCCTTGTTGGTCAGATCCGACCATACACTAATCACCCTAGACATCCACATCCCTCCCCCACCCCCCATTAGGGAAACCACAGTAAAAAATTTCTCCAAAGCCAACTTCACGCTTCTTAAGACAGAAGTGGCAAACTTCACGACACTCATGCTGATGGTCAATAGAGGTATGACTGCTGAATCCTACACAAATGCACTTTATAAGCGCTTACACAAGTGCATGGATTGTGCAATCCCTAACAGAACCAAGATGTTATCCTCCAGATAAAGGAAGCCAATCTTGTGGTCCCCTGCCATAAACAAACTATACAACAGAAGAAAGAAACTGTTGCAACAAAGAGTAAAATCCCATGACTGGAGAAACTCCCTGGTCAGCCTCAGCTAAAGTTATGAAAACAAAATCGCCACTGACTCTAAAGACAACCACAAAGCATTCTATAGCTATGTCAAGAATCTCAATGGCAACACTCAGATATGCTCTGAGTTACAGCACAATGGCACTAAATATACAGAACCAACTGATATTGCCAACATCCTGGCAGATAGGTTCAGTGCAAACTTTACCCCTCTGTCATCCCCTAAAGGGCCCATGCAAAGTTCCTGTAATCATAGCTGCACAGGTAAAAAACACACTATCCAAAGCCAAGAACACAGCATCCATGGGACCTGACGACATCCCAGGCTGTGTTCTACATGAACTACAGAACGAACTGGCACCCCACCTAAGTACCATGTTCAATCATAGCCTCACCACAGGCTATGTGCCCACTGAATGGCGCACAGCAACAGTTATCCCACTCCACAAAAGGGGAGCCACCACAGACCCCGGAAACTACCGCCCCATTAGCCTAATGAGCCTGATCTGCAAGGCTGTGGAGCGTATCATCATGGAACTTATAAACAATGACATTGGTAATCTCCAAACTCAGGACCCCACCCAGTTCAGGTTTGTAAAAGGCAGATCATGTCTCCTAAACCTGATAGACTTCTTTGAAGCAGTCACCAAAGCCGTAGATGAGGGTAAGGTGGTTCACACAGCCTATCTAGATCTCACCAAGGCTTTCAACACCATCCCCCACTCTGGAATTATAGATAAACTCACTAAACTAGGTATAAATCCCTATGTCACAAGATGAGATGGGTTGCCAACTGGCTCACTGACAGAACCCACACTGTGAAAGTAGCAGACTCCAAATCCAACTTCAGACCAGTGACAAGTGGAGTACCACAGGGTTCAGTCCTGGGTCCTCTCCTGTTTGGTATCTACTTCTCTGAAGTACAGGCCAACACAGAAGGTCTTTGGCTAATGAAGTTCACAGATGACTGCTAACTAGGAGCCATAATCAAAACTCCAAAAGATGTGGACATCCTACAAAAGGGCCTCGCTGAGACAGATGCCTGGTATCAAAGCCATGGCCTGAAGCTCAATGCTAAAAAGTGCATTGTCATCCCTTTTGGTAAAAAACTCAGTACCCATGAACTACCACATAGGTGGTAGTCTACTTAACACCGAAAGTGTGATAAGAGACCTTGGAATACAGGTGGACACACAACAGTCAGGAAATCCTTCTATGTGGCACACCTCATCACAAAAGGTTTCTCATCCAGGAAAAAAGAGGTAATTTTTCCCCTCTACTCATCACTCATTAGACTCATTATAGAGTACAATGCCCCTTTTGGTATGTACCTCACAAGACATCTACAACAACTGGAAAGGCCACAGAAATACCTCACAAAGAGGATTACCAGCCTCAAAGAGATGCCCTATGCAGACTGTCTCAAAAAACTGCAGCTTTACTCCATTGCATATTGCCTACTCAGAGGCGATCTCTGCCTAACACACAAATCTATGTCAAACCCAGAGCTTTTAGACATGCTCAACTTAAAGAAATCCCAATCCCTATGAGCTACACGCTCTAGGGACCTAAACCTCTTCACCACAATAAACAGAACATGCTGGAGGGATAGATTCCTGTCCCAGAGACTTCCCATACTCTGAAACAAACTACCTATCTATATCAAACAAAGCTTCTCATTAGCACTCTTCAAGAAAAATCTTGATGATTGGATGGGAGATAGGAAATTCACCCCAGGGATCACTTCTGTGGCTCTGCTCAACAGTGGCACAGGAAAATAATTTTCTTGGGTGGTGAAAGCCAGGGTACATTTGGCTAGGCTTATATAGGCCCTATGGCCAATAGCCTAGTACCTACCTATGAACCTATGAACATATATATATATGTGTGTGTGTGTGTGTGTGTGTGTGTGTGTGTGTGTGTGTATGTATTTATGTATAATATATTGCAACACTATTCCTTAATCTGAGTGAGTTCCATGACATTAAAGGGAAAAAGTGTTCAGTTGATTCTCTGGTGTCTGAAGGAGTTTCATTTGTTTTTAGAAGTTTCACTTTTATTCATGGTGGTCAACTAGAGCACTGACACATAAATATATATGGAGGGGTCCACCAGGATGATGTAGTAATATCGTCTGAAGAATGGAAAAGCCATCTCCCTAAAGGTCAAGCCATTCTAGATTCTGTTTAATCAGATGGTTTAACTGGTCACCCTGGATAAAATACTAGTTAGCTTTGCAGAAGCCCACTATTTGGGCTGTATAATAGGTCAAGGGGTATTGAAAACAATGTCAAAGAACATTGAAGCAGTACTAAACTGGCCCATGCCAACAATTAAGAAACAGGTTAAGTTTTTTTTTTTTTTTTTTTTTACATCTGGCTAGCAATTATAGCAAATTTGATCCTAATGTTGGTACCATCCGACTGACCTGGCTAAGGGTAATGCTCCTTTGAAGGTTAGGTGTACAATTAAAGTAGGAAAGATTTTTAGTGACTAAAAGGTATGTTGTGTCGAGAACTAATACAAATAACTACAGACTCTTCTAAGCAGATCTCAGTATACACTGATGCCTCTGAGGTAGGCCTGGGCAAACTCTTGCTTCAGGTACCAAGTGGGATCAACATCCCATCTGTAAATTAAGTAGAAAAGTTATGTGGTTATAGAGTGACTGCCTCTTATAAAGGAGGGAATCTGTGTTAATTAATGGTCATACCCCTTTACAGTGGCTGTACCAACAGAGAGACTACATCCCAAAAATGTCCAAATGGGCTTTGACCCTCCAGCCTTCTAGTTTAAAATCCAACAACAGTCAAGCTGCAGTCACTGTGTCTCAGGGACTGCTGAATCTGGGAAACCCATTGCTTCTGGAAATTTTGCAACTTCTCTTGGTATATCAGTTAAGGCTGCCTTTACTAAATGGTGAGTCATGGAAGAGAAATGAAGAATACATGAGACATGCACAGCAGACATGCAGACCAGAGAGAGGCTCTTCATGACAACTAATGACAAGGTGTTTCCAGGTCTATGTTATGGCCGCTACCTCTTGAGGGAGTCAGACTCCTGACACCTGGATCTAGTAAAAGTTCTGAAGAGGAAGTTTTAGAGAGTTACATGTGAAGGATGAAACCAGTCTGAAGGTGTTCCTAAAACCTGGAAAAAGGATAGGAGCTGTTTTACTGTTAAACAGAAATTGGTGATGTTAATGCTACCTGTGTGGTCAACAGTCTTGAAAGGGAAAGTTTTTTACTCTTTTATATTTCAAAAACATGTTCCATAATTTTTTCTTCTTAAACATGTTCTATCACTTTTCTTTTTATATGGCATATTTCCTTTTACTGGCAATTTATCTATTACCAGTCTAGGCAAAAAGTCTTCACATTCTAATTTCTGATTACACTTGCTTCTTATTTTTATAGCTTTAATTTTTTCATATGTTAGATTTTCCTTGGTTTTACATAGTCATGTTTTATCATTACTTTTTTATACCATACTTTTCTATTTTTTTCTATATTATCAGTTTTTATTTTTCACAAACTATTTTTTCTTGGTAACATCTCATCTCATTGTTTATACACTCTTTTTCTCTTTTACTATTTTTTTACCGTACCCCAACATTTATCATACTTATATTTACACAATTTTACTACTAATCTCTCATCTTTTTCATTTATCCACTTTAACACTTTGCACAAATTTAATGAAGCAGCATATACCACTGGGTTAATTAACCCTAAACTTCCTTCTTTATTTACATACAAAACTCCTCTTTTTACTGGCTTTAATCTAGAGCTCTTTTTAAATGAAAAAAAATATCTGTAATAATTCCTTTTCAAATACTGTTTGCAACATGCACTTGCTAAGTATGCTATTTTACCCATCAATACTGAATTTATCAAATAAGCTTTGTTTTCTGAATGCTAATTTACATGTTCTCCAGAAAAAAAAACAAGTTTGTTTTATTTCTTCTAATGTTTTTTTTCCATTGAATTCTACTTACATCTTTATTTCTAAATTTTATACCTAACACATACATTTCATTCATTGTAAAATTTATACCCCTATCTTTAGTACATCACCTAAACCTTTACTTTTCACTTTATTTAAAGCAATTATTATAAAGTCATCACATATGTCAACAAAACTGGAATTCTTAACCATTCAGGTGTTATATACCTCGTCTCCTTCATTTGTAATTTCCCATACTATCACATTCATATCTAATGCAAAGAGTATACAACTCATTGGGCATCCCTGTCTTATACCACTCTGGCTTAACCAGCCATTTACAAGTAATTTTATTTTATTATTACTATACACTAACATACATAATTTCCTAACTTTCTCACTTACATTGTATTCTTTCATTTTCCCCATAAGATTTCATGTCCAGGTGTGGCAACTGCCTTACTAAAGTCTCCTATTATGATTTTTGTTTCTTTTTTTCTATTCATAATATCATCCACAACTTCTCTATCGTTAATAAGTCTTGATAACCCTTTCCCTTTATAGTATACACACTGTATTCCATAATATTTTCCATGTTAGTTTCAAATCATTTTTGTATTATTTTCATAAAGATCTTATAATCGTTATTATTCAATAATGATGAAAGGTGTCTGATGAATATCTTCTTTATCTTTCTATCTTTGAATGCAGCTTGCCAGAGGTTTTTAGTGCCATCTACCAAGTTACTTTCCAGGAACTGTAGAGTTTCTGCAATGCCTTGTTTTTTTGCCATTGCAACTGCTTTCCTAACTTCTTTATTAGACATCAGTATTCCTTCTTAGCCTTCTTGTCACTCTCACACTTCTACCCACACTCCTCCTTTCTATTGATGACTTCTTGGACTTCTGCATTCCATTTTCTTATGTACCTTATTTCTGTACCTGGCTCACCTGCATATCTGTTCTCTAGTCTTCTCACATGCTGTTTTGAAATGCTGCCTTGCTTCTTTACCTCTGCTTATTTCCTCTTCGTCCTGCAGTGCTAGAGCTCTGAGTATTTCCTTACACTTTTTCAAATTTGGAGTAAAGTATTATTATTGCTACCAGTGTCTGAGCAGAAGCTCAAATAGTGTTGACAAGTACCTTACCAAGCTTCTGATAATCCCAGTGATCTATTCTATCTACATTCTTGAAAAGTAACAAGCTTATATAACTTATCATGGGAATCTAATAAAATGGTTTGAGAGAAAGAGTTTAAAAGCTAGTGTTGGTGTAGATTATGTTGGACTAAATCTGTGAATTCTAAGATAGCTGAATATTAGTAATACAAATTGTTTCAATTGTTAGATGAATACAAAGAAACATTTCCTAACATGTTAGGTGGGATGCATGATATACGACATAAAATTGTTCTAAAAGATTATGTTGAGGTTACATGCAAATGCTTCAAAAAAGCTTCACTCGAAATAAATCATTATTTCAAATCACAGCAAGTGTTACAATGAGGACTTTTAGAACTTTTGCATATTGACTGGGTATTGCCAATGGTCATTGTGCCAAAGAAACCAAACAGCACCTGTATTTGTATAGATTTTTGACAACTGAATCAGATGTTAAGTTTGATTCTTACATTATGCCCTGAATTGATGGCAGTATTTTAATCAAGACAGAATACATTGTAGGTTTCTGGATTTAATAAAATGTTTTTTACAAGTACCACTGGAAATAGAAAACAAAGAATACACTGTTTTTCAAACACCATTAAGATTATTATAGCTTACAAGAATACTGTTTGGTTTGCATTGTACATCAGCAACTTTTCAGAGGACTGGCAATGGTTTATTTCTTTGTAGACATACTTTTCTCAGTTTAAATTGATAATTTAATAGTATTTAATAATATGCAGAGAACAACATATGCCGTACTTGAAACATGTCTTGACAGTTTAAAAAAATGGGGCTTTCAATACATAAAAGGATGACTTTCTTGGAATACACATAGGACAAGTTGTTTTAACACCCTAAATAAATAAAACTGAAGACATAAAAAGGTTGCTGTAGCACTAACAAAAAAAGCTGTTCAGTCATTACTAGGTTAAATAGGGTATTAGTTGTTTCATTTCCTATATTTGCAGAAATAATAGCTCCTCTCACAGAATTACTAATACATATGTACAAAAGTAGAATGGCCACTGGAGTCAGCTGACTTGTGGTCACTTTGAAGGCTGTTTCCAGTTCTGTATTTGCCGTATCACTATGCCATGTTTTTACCACAAGTGAATCCATCTGATACAGATATTGGAGTTATACTTTTCCAAAAGATAGATGACACAGACTATCCCATATAATTTCTCAGCACAAAATTATTATCAAGAGAAACAGTGTATGACTCAGTTGAGAAAGTGGGATTAACCCTTAAATGGGTACTAGAAAAATGCATATATTATTTATATAAGGGGCAATTTAGAGTACCGACAGATCATAATACAGTTTGTTGAATTAAAAATATTGAAAAAATAAAAAAATCCAGGATTATGCAGTGGTAGCTCTTTTTTCAAGTTTATTGCTCTGAGATATGTCATAAACCTGCAAACTGTGTATTTATTTATTTAATTTATTTAGCATTTGTTCACTGGGAAAGTCTGACTGGGATGACACACAATCCCTTTTCATCAGAGACCTGGGGAGAAAAGCTCCACAATCAATTTGCAAAATTGCAAAGTTTTTGCACGAGTTAAGTACAGTTGCAGAATATTTATTCCTATAGATACTACAAGTAGCACTACTACAACAAGGGAATGTAGACATGGTTACAGGATATATGGTCCACACATAGAAAATAAATAGTTTGTTACAGACTCATAAGAACTAGTAGGACAGTCATTATCATTAGTATACAACAGTATATTAAGGTTGACTTTGTGTCACGGTATAGGTATATGAATTACCTGAAAGTGAATAACAGGTAAACTAATGAAAAATCTATTTATTTATTTTATTTCTGTGAAAGAAGGAAATGTAACAAAAGTTGGGGGTAAGCAGTTTCTTTTCTCCAGAAATAAATAGCAAACTGCAAGGATCTACCTGTATCCCTCTCATCTGAAAAGTTTTGGCAGATTCCATTTCAGAAGCCTGTGGAATGATAATCCATTACTAGCTGACTATATGTTTGGGCAAATGAATAAGGGAAAATTGCACATTGGTCACTGTATTTTTGGTATGTGCTCTTTATTTAAAATGTCCTGAATGATTGTAAAGAATCCCTAGGTGTACTGGTACAGAGTATGTAGTAGTTGTAAATGTTTACCTTTGAATTTGGTGGTGGTTGTGTTGCTGTTCTGAGTTCCATTTTACCCTTCAATGTCTTTGTGGTTAAAAGCATTCAGCTGAAGGTACACAATCACAGGACCCATGCCACGTGATTTATTCATTTCCTAGAGATGCATGATAAGGAAAACATTGTGATTTGAAGTTTGTAAAGCACTGGTGGAGTACATCAGCTGCTGACATTCACTAATTCAGTATGGCCATCTCAATACTGTGCGTCTGTATCAAAGCATGTTTGAGTATTCAATGGTAAATCATTGCAAATATATCGGAGTACTCACTCTCTTTATATAAGGTATACATCCTTTCTGAAGAGTAGCATTAAAATATTAATATTCTGTGGTCACTTTTCCTTTAAGTTGTGTGAACAGTATAAGAAGGGCTGAAGGTGAGCTATATTTCTAGGATTTTTGTTTAAAAAAATGAAAGAAAATCCCAATATAAACAAAAGAAAATACTATAGAGATATAAAAACTGTTTAAATCAGTTGCTGATGCCCCATGTGCAATAGAGCCAACTTTCAGTTTTTGCTAAAATGTCCGACTCTGGATATAAATGCAATGTAATAAATAACAGCCAAGCTTTTATATTTTTTCTGCTACCATATAACCAAGGAGCTTCAGCTTAGGTTGAATATGTCATGGCTTGGAGACCAGCATAATAAAATGTATCACTTTAATTTGGAAAATTTACCATTTTTGTTACATATTAAGTAATCTAAAGTAAGCCAAGTCTGAAAATGCATAAGAAGATGCAAATTGAAGTAAGTGTAGAGAAATTTTTTTTTCTGAGAAACTGGTGATGCAGGACAGGTCTAACAGTGATGTAGTAAAATGAAGGCTGGAAGTGTTAGGCTGCTTGGGTGTTCTGGCAGCTTCTTATAAAACTAGTTAACAAAAAATGAGTACTAAATGCTAGCTGGATTGCCAGAAAGAATATAATGTGTAACTTCAAAAGAAACATGGCAAGCATGGGAAGAATAACACACAATGAAAGCAAAGTAAAGAAACATGTTATTATTGTTGTTATTGTTGTTATTATTATTATCATCATCATCATCATCATCATCATCACCATTAAAATATTTGGGTGAGGGAAAGATTGCTTGGAGGGAATAATGGCTCATTCCATGGCTCAGAAAATTTTGAGCACACCTTCTCAAGTTCTTTTCATGCTGCGGACTCTCTGTGAATGGTGCATAAAGCTGGCTACTACTTGCTGAAGAGGAAGAGACCAGGCATTAATTGATGAAGATGCTTTGGAAAGCTTTCGTTTTCCATTTTCCTGGTTTTGTTTCCTTGTTGGATAGATAAGACTATATGAATCTGGAAACAATTTGATCTAGCTGAACCATTTGATGCTTTTGTGATCGTGTGGAAAGTAAAAGTAGGATCTGGATGGAGAATGAATAATTCCTATAAGTGCTAAATTTGTTATTTCTCACCAGTGCATAGAAGTCTATTTTTCAGTTTTGGGGGTAAAAGAAAGGCAGTCTGTGACATATGTGTGTTTACTATAGTGCCTTGTTATGTCTATGAATATTTGGGGGACAAATGCAAAGTGAAAGGCAATAACAACACCCCCCCCCTTCTTTTCCATGTGTGTTTTTCTTCATCTCCAGCCTTCTTGTTTACCATGACAATATGTGCAACAATGGCATATCTGACTTTTTGATTCAATGTGTGTACATTCTAAGGTTTTTGAAGTTTTCTCATACAGAAGTCCCTGTGCCCCCTCAATTTGTTAATAACTCTGTGCTGCAGGCCTTAATATCATGATCTCCATTTCACCGTAGAGTTACCTGAGCAGGACACTACTCTTGATTCAACCTTGCTAGCGGTCTGTATAATGCAAGGATGCTTTCAGCATCTCATTGGTCCAAACAAACACATCTGAGTTCTATAGCACTCTGCTGGGCTTCACTGTTATCCATTTACATTAAGTAACCTGATTGATGTTAGGGTGATTATAAATCTTAATCATTTTCCTAGTATTCCTTGGGCTACCACTTCTAGCATACATGACTTCTCAGGATTTCCACAAATTAACTCTGTTAGCTTGAATGTTTTTGGATTTAATCCCAGTTTTCACCAGTTTGGCATTGTTGTACCATCTAATCCACCAGTATGCATGACATGGGTCATGATGTTGGCAATGAATAACTTGATCTTAATGTTCAGTTCATTGCAGTGTATGACACACAGACATGCTAACCAGAGCTAATGTGAAAACTAAATTGCTAACCAGAGCTAATGTGAAAACTAAATATTGGAGTACTCTATTAGCCAAGTATTGCCTCTGCAACACCTTCCATCCTCTGCTTCTCTTAATTTATCTAGTTTTATACCATACTCACCATTTTGGGCTCAACTTTCACAGTATTTCAGTTCCCTGCTTGCCTTCTAAAAGGCACAATGTTAAATGCCTTACTAATGTCTAGGCTTACTATGACCTCTGGGCTTTCATGATCTGTTGTAATGTTACCCCAAGGTCCTGGTCCTAAAACTGGCTCAGGTTATCTAGAAAGATTGACAGAAAACACCAGGAAGGACCCTGTTGACCAGAGATGGTAGAGTCAAATATACAGACCAGATACATGAATTTGACCTAGGTTTTGTCTTTATTATACAGACTTCTTCAGAATATTAACTTGTTAGTAGTTTGGATTGGTGTCTTCCTTGTTATCTAGAAAGATCCCTAATATATCAGGCATTGTTGCTGATAGTATGCAAGAGAATTAGTATTCAGACACTCCTACACATATGCCAAGTCTAATTATTCCGTAATTTTATGTTGCAGTTAATTTTCTGCAAAACAGTTGGAATGTAGTTATGAAAAAATGCTTTGTCATATTATAAATTAGTATCTAATGATTCATCTTGTAGTCTTATAATTTTATTTTCATTACTTTACTCTTCAGTTGTGCCCTGTATAAGTCTCATTAAGTCACATAATAGGAATGAAGCGCTTTGGTCATGCCTGGAAAGTAACACTTTTGTTTAATGGGCTTGTAGTTACAAGGATAGAAAAAATAACAATAATATGAAAAACAGAAAAATTTCAATGGTCAGGATCTTCAGAAGAAACTCTTCATTGTATCCATACAAAATTGAAAAACAAAATGTGAACCAATTGCTCTGGCCAAGGTCAATGTGAAAAAAAGCTATGCAGGACAGGCAATGCATTCCTGATCTCAGTAACAGTTTCAAGCTTATACCACAGAATAGCCAGATGTTCCCAGGTAAACTGAGGGATATAAACCCACCAGCATATCCTGAGTTTGCCCCACCACCTTATCTCACTAGACCATGTTTGGGGTACTTCCTATGTAAAGAGTCAATGGGGAATAATCACAGGGTACTTAAGCCACCTCAAATGACTTATTTTAAAATGTAAAGATTATGCTTATACTCCAGGGTATTCATGGAGAACTAAACTCCTCACTCTGCCACACAGAGAGAACCCAACTACACAATAGAAGAACCTAATTTCTGTAGCTTGTAGATACAGTTTTATCCTCTCAGTTACAACCCAAAGGTGATGGCCATAGGTGAGGATGGAGACATAGGTTGTCAAACTAAGAACTGCCTTGTTTGACTTAGTTCTTGGTTCACCAGCACAGTCTGGTACAATGCCTGCAATACTGTCACTTCTGCACCTGTCCACTGGTCAGTCTTCTAATCCCTTCTACATTCACTCATGAAAAAAAAGTGCCAAGATTATTTATTTTCAACTCACTGTTAACAAACCCAAAAACTCAGCAGGAGAAGCCATATTTTCATGTACCATATCTAAACTTTGGAACAATCTTTCACCCTCTATACCTTCCAGCAGCCTTTTCAAGACTGCGCTCAAATTCCACTTAAATTTGCACTGGCTTTGTCCTTGTTCTAATCCAGACTAACACCCCCAGCCTTACCTTCCCCCCACCTAGACTCTTAACCCAACTATACTATTGCCACTACTAACCACAGTCAGAAATAGCTAGTTGTCTTTACATACTTTAACATCTTGTCTGACAACTTTGTTACTAATATTATAAATGACAAGAAACTATCTTGGCTTGCAACATTTACTGTATATATTGTTGATAATCAATATGTTGTTATTGTATTAAAGCCAACAACCTGTAATGTTGTTTACTATTGCTGCAACTTTGTATCTCTATTTATCATGTACATGATGTAGAGCTTTTCTCCCCGGGTATCCGCTGAAAAAGGACCTGCATCCAGTTGGAATTTCCCGGTAAACAAATGTAAATAAAAATAAATAATTTTGGGTAGGGTTTGTTCAGCTACTTTTGTCTTTTGCTCGCCATTAAGTCAGCAAGCTTTAATGACTAAATGGACTAGAAAATAACTTGCAACTTTTATCCACAGTACTGGGCTACTACTTGTACTGAAAAAATAATAGTATTTGTCATACTCCCCTATACAATGTGAATCTAAGGAGAGTATATGAACACAACTGAATGGCTGGGGACTTATTATTTTACATTTATTCTATCATTACAGCAAGTAGGTCATTAAAGAGATTGCATTAAACAAGGTTTATGTTAACTGAGTGTTTGTGTTGACTTGAACAGGTATACAAACAACACATGGTTTGTCAGCAACTAGTGATCAACAATTCTCCAGAAGCAGATTTATTTCATGACTCAGTTCTGCTGTTTGATGTGAAACAGATCATTTTGTCATCTTACTGACTATATGTCATAGAAAACATTCTTGCAGTAAGTCAGATATCAGAAGAACAGGGTGCTTTATGAATGCAGTGAAGGTCAATAT
Source organism: Protopterus annectens (assembly GCF_019279795.1). Classification (NCBI taxonomy): domain Eukaryota; kingdom Metazoa; phylum Chordata; order Ceratodontiformes; family Protopteridae; genus Protopterus; species Protopterus annectens. The sequence continues at coordinate 20,193,485 of NC_056748.1, read as the reverse complement.
GTATGATGTTATGAATAATTGCAGTCATATCAGTTACATAATGATTACTAATAAAATTGGTTTGCATTCTCAAAGTAGCACAAACATCTTTCTTTTAATCCACTGTATCCTTCTACTAAGTATAGGATATATACTGTAGTAATAAACCATATGTACTCCTGACCATGGCTGTAGTTTTGAAGCAAGGTGAAACACACTCTATAAAGAAAATGATTCATCATTATATCCCACACATTTATGTGACTTGTTCTAACTCTCCTTCTGCACATCTATCAGAATGTCTTGGTCCTAAGTGTACATTAAACAGTCCAACAGCTTGATCTTTTTTGCACAAGAGACCATTCTGTTTATCAGTTTGCTGTTTGTTGATCAGTTCACTTGCTGTTTACTGATCATTTCACAATTTATTTTTCTATTATTTTATGGAGCTTTGAAAAAAATGACTAAAACTGATTATATCATAGCATTTGCACAAAGCACAAGTTACATCGTGAGGGCTGCTCGAGAGACTCTGTGAGTACTGCATTGAAAAATCATGCTGTGCATTTGAGGACTTCTCTTCTGTGATGCTCCACTTGTTTTTCATGTTGAAGGGTCATTGTAGGCAGCAATTCTTAGCCAAAACTTATCTGGAAATGAGAGTCACTTCACGTTTTATTTTTGCATATAGCAATTCTCACTTTTTTCTTGACTTTTATAAATGTCTGCCAACTGTGAGTCTGAACAAACTCTCCATAAGAAGCCAAGACATCTTAAGGCAAAAAAGACATTCCAGTGGCATTAGGTATATAGAAGAATGTCAGTGCCACCTCTGGGTAATTCAGCAGGTAATAATCCAGCTAATAATGATAACAGGAATAATTTAGATTGTTCTGTGGTAATAACTATGATGTCTAAGCCATAAATGCCATAAGGGAGTTAGGCCTGGCATAATGGTTAAGGGGTTTACCTTACAGACAAGAAGTACAGGGTTTGATTATTACTAACGGAAATTAGCTATGCTTAAAATGGTCCACAAGGGCAGCTATTGACCAAAAAATACCAGTACTTGGTATGAGACTTGATCAACTACAATCCTGTGTTAGTAAGGCTGCAGAACAGGAATAAAGAATTGATGATTTAGAAAAAAATCTGGTTGCACAACAATAAAAGATGCAACTTTTTATAGGTGTTGCAACATCAGGGAAAAATTTTTTTAGAGAAGATTAAAGAATTTCATAATCAATGTAAACTGCACACAAATAAAATAGCTGATTTTGAGATAAGAGCATGGGAGGAAAAAAACCACTGTATAAGAATTTTTAACAATGGGTTTCCAATATTGGTCTTAGAAATTCCAATAAAACCACACTGGCTAAGGAGGTAATACTTTAAAAAGAATAAAATAAAATAAAAATATATATCAAAAGATTAGCTCTTTTGCACTAGTAAATGGTGCTTCTTCATACCTAAAATTCATCAAACCAAGTAGGTATAAATACATTAGGTAACCAATCAATGTTTTAATGATCTTAATTTAAGCACGGGTTTTAAAGGCACAAAGCCATTTAACACTTTTTTCTTTTGTGCAGCAAGTCTGAGAATCCATTTTGTCTGTAATCTCTCATTCTGAACTTTAAAATCTCTTCCTCTATCTGTGACAATTAACTTCTCAATAACCATAAATTTAAAACTGTGTCCTGCCCCTTCCTTAATAACAAACTTTGCTAGAGCATTTTTCATGTCTTGCCTATTAATATTATAATGGTGTTCCCTGATTCAGTCTCTAAGACATCTGTTAGTTTTTCCCACATAGTAACAACTACAGGTTTTACAAATGGCAAGATATACTAGATTATGTGTGTTACAATTTGAAAATAAATTAAATTCAAAAACCCTGTGGGAAATTTGATTCACAAATAAACCAGCAGTACTAATATATCTACAAACATTACATCCATTACAGGGAAAGGTCCCTTTCTTCTTACTTATTCTATTATTCAAATTTAAAACTGTGTCCTGCCCCTTCCTTAACAACATGCTTTGCTAGAACATTCATCATGTCTTGCCTGTTAATATTATAATGGTGTTCCCTGATTCAATCTCTAAGACATCTATTAGTTTTTCCCACATAGTAACAACTACAGGTTTGACAAATGGCAAGATATACTAGATTCTGTGTGTTACAGTTTGCAAATAAATTAAATTTAAAACCTTGTGGGAAATTGGATGCACAAATAAACTATCAGTACTAATATATTTACAAACATTACATCCATTACAGGGAATGATCCCTTTCTTCTTACTTATTCTAGTATTCAAATCATCCTTTATATTCAAAGGTTTATAACAAAGCAGTTTCTTAAATGAAGGGGCATTCTTGAACACAAAGCACGGTTGAAGTATCAAGCATATTCCTACATTTATTGTCAGACATCAAAATACCCCAGTGTTTCTTAATTATTTCACAGACTGGAACTACATCACTGGAATAGGTCAGACACATCCCAAGTCCATTCTCAGAGTTGACTCTGTAATTATCAGATTCCATGTTGTTGGTATCAAAAAATGGTCTGGCTCTATCTTATCTGCAGGCAACCACATCATTTTGCATCTGTAAAATATTAGAATCACAGTATCCTCTCTGTGTAAACTCTTCAATTAAGACATCCAAAGCCTCATACATTTCATTATCTCTGGTATGAAGTTGGGCATTCCTAAAGAACTGACCCTTCATAGTATTAACTTTAACCTTCTTGGGATGCATGCTTTTTGCATGTAGCTTTTTATTAACCTTACATGTTTTTTTTTTTTATATAAATTCTCATATTAAAACCAATGCCACAGATAGAGATAGACACATCCAAAAAATCTATAGAGTCATTTGAATAATTATAGGTAAACTTGAGAAAATCAGTTGTATGCAAATAAGCAAAAACTGGTCTAACTGCTCAATAGAGTCCGCCAAAGTAAAAAACGCATCATCAACAAAGCGTCCATAATATAAAATAAAATAACAAAAAGAATTACAGTCATTGAAAACATACTGCTTCTCCCATTGTGTTAGTACTAAATTAGCATAGCTGTTGGTACAACTAGTGCCCATAGCTATGCCTACATTCTGAATATAATAATTGCCTAAAAAATAAAATGCATTATTACATAAAACAATATCTAACAAAGAACATATTAATTGTACCGTCTGCGTAGAATATGCAGAGTGCTTATTTAGAAAACATCTAATATATTCAATCCCCACTACATTTGGAATTACTGTAAAAAGGGAAATACTATCCATAGTGTCAAACAAAAAGTCACCATGGGAGGTATTAGTAGACCCCTCACTAAGTCTTTTTAAAAATTGTTTGGTATCCTTCAAAACCATCACTATAGTATTTACAAAGAGACCTGGTTGTTTTTCAATAATAATGGAGAGGGTCTCTGTAACCCAACCTCTCACAGATGCAGTTGTTTGTATAGGTAGTTTACTAAGGTTTTTATATACTTTGGGGAGACCATAAATAATCAGGATAACAGAGTGTTCTACTCTAAAAAAGTCAAATAGCTCTTTACTTATTGCATGTTCAATAAACAAGTCATGAACAAAACTATTTACTCTAGAAATCAACTTATTAATAGCAAACTTGGCACATTTAGTATATGTCGATTAGTCATTTAACACAGATAGCATACTTGATATATAGCCCCTAGTGTCCATAACAACAATCCCCCCTCTGTCTATAGGACATATGTATAGATCTTCTCATGCAATTAAGCCACATGGTAGTTTTATTGGTCTTAGAAATTGTTATAGTTTTAGCTGTACCTGTGGGCAATCCAATGCAAGAAGTGAAATTACTTTATAACTATGAAATATATTTGTAAGTTAAGAAAATATTAAATTAAAGCCAGATTAGTACTAATAAAATTTCATTCCTTGTAGCAGAGAGACAGATTTCTTTCTCACAGATTCTTAAGAAAAAGAAAGTTGATGTTGATGGTGCTTCTGTATAATGCTCATTTTATTTCTTGACTTTTATAAATGTCTTCCAACCACAAGTCTTCATAAACTCTCCATATGAATCAGAAACATCTTAAGGCAAAAAGACACTCCAGTAACATCAGTTATATAAACAAACGTCAGTGCCACCTTTGGGTAATCCAGCAGTAATAATCCAGCTGGTAGTGATAACAGGAATAATTTGGATTGTTCAGTGCTAAGAAGTATACTGTCTGAGCCATAAATGGCATAAGGGGGTTGTTGGCTAGCATAATGGTTAAGGTGTTTGCCTCACAAATAAGAGGTACAAGGTTTGATTCTCCCCAAGGGAAATAGCTAGACTCAAAATGGCCCACAAGGGCAACTAGCGTAATACTTACTTATGAACCTATGGAGAAGAAGGTCAGACTCCAGATGGTCTCAGGAGGAGAGTATTTCAATCGAATCTTTACAGTGAAAGAGGCAAGAATATTGACAATTATTGTAATGGCTTCTCAGGGAACTAGGTACTGTACAAATAAGAATATTATTGTTTCTGCTGTACAACGTGATGTTATTCAAACTTTTAACATGGACTCAGCTGAACAACTTGCATTACTGACCAAAAAATACAAGGATTGCAGTTAGTTGGCCTGAGAATAAAAGCAAATTATTAGTAATTTAGAAGATAAAAACCTTTGGCTAAGGAACAACAGGAGATGCAGCTGTTTTACAGACCATGCAGCATTCGGGAAAAGGTCTTTTTAGAGAAGATTAAAGAAGTTATAATCAGTGTAAGCATTATGAAAATAAAACATTTATTATGAAAATAAATTGTCTGATTGTGAGATAAGAGTGTTGGAGATAAAACACAGACTATAAGAATCCATGAACACTAGGTTTTCACTATTGATCTTGAACAAGAAATTGCTAAGGTTTTAGCTGTACTTATGTACATTCCAATGCATGAAGTAAAATTAATTTAGAACTATGAAAGATGTAACTGTATGTTAAGAAAATGATAGACTCAAAATAAAACCAAGTAAGTACTATTAAAATTTCATTGTTTGCAGCAAGGAGACAGATTTCTCCCCCACAAATTCTTAAGTAAAAGAAAGTTAATGTTGATTGTGTTTCTGTTTTTATTTTTGTTGACTTCCCTATGTTGATGTTAAAGTAAAGACAGTATTTCACACCTACTAGAAAAACATGATGGGAATAAAAATAACTCTTCTGTCTCTCTTGCATACTTAAAAATAATCTGGAATTGCATGACATTTTAACTCAGATCATCAGTCTAAAAAAGAATCAATCACCTTAAAGATTTTTATGTAAGATTACCTTATTAAGTAACCCTCACTACATATGGGCCTTGATTTTCATCCATCTATTAATGAAAATAATTGGACTTGGAATTAATATCTGCCTTTCTTTTTATAGCTTAATATTGGTCTTTAGAAATAGAATGGCGAGAAGCAAATGTTGTATATCTGTATTATTAACTGATTTGTCCTTTTATAATCAGGGTGAACCAAAAGAACATTACTTTTATGAGATGGTGGTTGCTAACTTTCCTTTTGCCATCAAAGGGGAAATTGTTATTATGTTTTATACTGCAACAATTTCAGCTTAATTTTCAGTCCTCATATTTAACTTAGTACACTTGCTCAATAAATAAAGTAAAATATTAAGATATAGTCATGAATGTATACATCTTAAATATATTCATTTATATTGATCTAGAAGGCTATGCATAGTTAATTCTGAATTTCACTCATTTAAATGCACTGTAGCGTCTGTGACCCCTTTATAGAGTATCTTTCTTTAATGAGTAATTAGGAGTATCTGCAGTCTTATTAGCTACCAAATGGACTGTAGTTCTTTTCTCAGTCCAAGAGGGGTAATTTCTTAGTCATCTTTATTATCAGGTTCACCAGAGGCTACATTTAAGGCTGTTAATGCAGAGGCATGATTTAGTAGATTTATGGCACTTTCTTAGTCCTCAGAAATGTTTTTATGTCATCTTTCTAGGCTTTCTTCATTTCAGAAGGTTTAATGGACTATTCAGTTGAGGTGTTATTTTTCTAAGTCAGACATCAAACTGATGAAAAAATTTCTATTTACCTCCCCAAGAAGTGTGGCTATAAAGACATTTTTCTTCCCAGTGGCTCAGGTTAATTCAACATCTGTGAGACACACTGCTAAATATCTGCCAAGAAAATAAGAATCAGTTTCATAAAACACCAAGTAGGACACCATGAAAGCAGTAATTTTGTTGTGTCTTTCGGCTTTTCCCGGTTAGGGGTCGCCACAGCGGAACTCCGGTCCGCTAATGATTGGTAGTGGATTTTTATGTACCTGGTTACCAGCCCTGATGCACAACCTTCAACGAAGGCATGCCCCATTCACATATGCCTCCACACAGAAGACACTCTAGCTGAGAATTGAATGGGACAACGTCTTGCTATGAGGCGACAACGCTACCGCAGCACCACCACCGCAGATACCATGAAAATAATATTTGCTGAATTAAAGACATGCAGGAAAAAAGCTTGGTAAGACAATACAGTGGTAGCTGAAAAAGAGTTATGGACATGTAGTGAGTTAATCAATTCATTGGTCATTGAATACCAGAAATGTTATCCACTATGGGTATATCTAATTTCTGAGAGAAGACAAATATAAGACAGATACAAAAATTATTAAAACATTACTATTACTAGATTTATTAAGGATAAATTTGTATTTTGTGATAAAATCCAAAAGAAAGACAATGACTGACATATTGGATGACAAAGGGAATTAAGTTGTATCCTCCAGTTTAAGACTGCACATATTTATTTATTATTACTGTATATATAATGAAAAATATATCAAGATGAGTATCAACTTCATAGCTGCTTTATATCTTTGAAGCATGAGAATTTGGATAGTGTAGATAATAATTTCACAATTTCACATCTCCAAAAGACAATTAAGTGTCTCAAAGCTGGCAAAGTGCCTGGACCTGGCCAGCGTCTGGGTGACTTTTGTAAAAGTTTTGCAAACATGCTAGCATCTGTAGTATTACAATTGCTTCACTGTTTTTTATACTAAAATGGGAAATCCCTCGTGCAGTGTAGCTAAGGTTCTGGTAAGCACTTCCGGCTATGAAAGAAGACAGATTAGGTCAATATTTTAATTATTGCAGACCTATCTCCCTGTTAAATGTTGATTGTAAAATAATGTTTAAAGTAGCGAGTGATACAATTAAGAATCTCAGTTCTGTTCGATATCAGTAATTGTTTAGCTATTGTTTTACTAAATACATATCCCCAGCAAATAACATCTTCAGACTCCTGCTATATTTAAAAAATAGTGAATCATTTATCAGAATGATAAAATAAATATATGTTTGTGGTGCTGCAGCACTGTGGTATCCTAGATGTGTTTATAAACCTTACAGAGAACTTCCATTGAAAAACATGTGCTCCTTTTACAGATAATAATAGTATGACATCTAAATTACATTAAATCAGTAGCATCAGACAGGGGTCCCTTTGGCATCTGTCATGTTTGTTTTTTTTTTAATATTTTTGAGTCCAAACACACAGCACGATACAACAAACAATTCAATGTACAGTTGTGAACAGACCATTAAGGAAACAAAAAAGCTAAAACAAAGGGCATGATACTAACCTTAGTATCAACTAAATACAAACATTTAGACATGCCAACGTCAGATCTACCCTATTTGTTCCTGCCACAGATTATTTTTTGGACTGTATTGCTTCAAAAATACAGGGTCCTCTGACTAATAATTGTAAATACACTGCAGTGGCATATGCTGGTCATTTTTTTGAGACGTCACCTATCTGTAGCTGTGAGTCTGCTTACCTGAGACAGATTTTTAGAAAAGCTACATAAATTGTAGAATATTCAGCAAATCAGTCTAATATTATTGTATTAGCCCTTTGACCTGCCGTTCTAACCTTGATCCTATACCAGTAGTACATGAAGTTACATTCTTTGAATAATATGAAAGCATTCATTTAAACAAACAATTGAGGAGAAAATGTAAGGTTTTATGCTGGGGGTGTTTGCCCAAGATTTGTATGGATGCAACTTACATCATTATGGAAAGAGAAAAGGATTGCAGCAAATTATCTCCAGAAAATGATTTACTTGTTAACCTATACTTGAATTTGACTGAGTTCCAATACACTATTTTTTCTGCATGACTGTTTAGGGAAACATTTTACATTTGTTTTAGAATGAGAGCTATGAATTAATGTTGCTTCTATTCACATTTTTCTAAACTTTAGATACTGTGTTAGTAAGGTATTTATCTATTTATACATTTATTGAAGTGCCATGGTATCAAAAGCAAATAATTTCTTATTTTTCCTTGCTGTTAATGAATAAATAAAATAAATTAGAAGGGAATTCCTGGTGAAATATTTTTTAGAAGTTAAATTTCACTGGTGAGAAACTGGCTTCATTGATGACTGTATGTTGAGAAAACACCTGAATTAAAGTTTACAAATATTGCGATTCTATGTTTATTTTGAGGCTGCAGGTAATATTTTGGTTTGTATGAAGTAACAATTTGGCATGACTTGTACATTAATTATTAAAACGAACTATATTAAGATGAATAGTAGACAGTAAAGATGACTATGAATGGAAACACAGAGTTCGGAAACCCGAACCAAACTTACAAACGCTGAAAACACTGAAATAAGCGACTGTAGGAAAAAAGAAAGATGCTGCTAAGCCAAATAGATTTTTAGCGCTTTCTTTCACTTTATTTGTCAACGTGAACTTCCTCAGAAAACAAGGATGCCTCCCCACATCCTGGTTTATAAAGCAATATACAGGAAATGATGTAAATCCCGATGACAGTGTTGACATTTTTATAAAAAATAATAATGTTTTTTTAAAAAAACAATTATATAACCACACTTCTTAGAAATGATTGTTATATGTGTTTTGAATACATACTTAAAAATGTTATACATCTTTGTTTGAAACCAAGACACCTTGAATAAAAACTGAATTCAGTCATCAAATGTTAAAACTTTTAAAATTTTTACCTTGACTGACTCGTATCTATAATTGAAATCTAAACCATTTATAAGTGAAAACTACACTTCTTGTTGTTACTGGTGTATACAACTATGATTAACTTTTACATACTTGGAACCGTTGTTGTTAACACCGTGTGAACCCTAGGAATTATAGTCAAATGGCCATTCCTACAACCATGACCTAATACAGTACAAAAAACATATTACATTTATAGTGAACCATTGGTGCACCAATGACATCTATTTGCTGACATTAGTAGAACTTATTGAACACAGTCACAATTGGGCTTTTTAAATATCACCAAAACATATTAATGTTTATGTTTGCTACACTCAATGGAAATCAGCTTTCTTAGAAATTAACAACCTACGCAATTCCACAGACGTAGGCTTGTATCATGTCTAAATGTTGAAAAATTGTCTGCTAATCCACATCATTGAAGCAAATTCCTCACATATAACCTATAAAGAAATACAATGATGTGTGACAGTGATGTCATTCTGTCTGTGTGCGTTTATTTGTGTATACAAACATATACACTTGTGCTACTATGTATGTATATACCAATGCAACCATACCTATGTATTTACACTAACAAGAATCATATGAAGACTCTCTTTAACATCCCGAGTGTAAATGTGTGTATGTATATCCTGGTTGGATACTGGTATTCCATCTAGACCCAAAAATAACCTAGATTAGAGAACCATCTTTTAGAAAAAACCTTTTGAACGATTTCTATAGGAGCACGAACTAATCCTGTGTGATCATGTATTTGCTCTGACATTGAACTGATGAAATTAGTTCAAAAGTGAATCTATTTATATGACAGAAAACACTTGATGTTAATATAGTCATTAAGACCTGGTGGTTCATCTGCCCCTAAACACAATTGCCACAAAGATTCTTTTGCTCTAACCTGTTGTTTAGATCTCCCTTTAATAGACTTTTCTCTACTTGATCTAAGACAAAGAACTCAAATTTTTTGAAGTCTTGACATTCTAATGAGTGTCTAGCTAATGAATTGTTCTTGTCTTTGTTTTTTATGGCTAGAGTGTGCTCGTAAATCCTACGTTTTAACATCCTTTTGGTCTTCCCTACATAATAACTTTCACAAGTTGAACACGTGGCTAAATAAACCACGTATTCACTTTTACAGTTGTGATATTTATTTGCCCAAAAGGTTCTACTGATGTGTTTAAGTGTCACAAAAGACGTGTTACTTATATATCGACACTGTCTACAGTTTTGACACGAGAACTTTTTCTTACCAATCACCTTAACAGATTCTATGTTAGTATCGTGTTCTGTTTCTAAAATGCTTTTTATATTTATTACATTTTTGAATGTAAAACTTGGTTTTAAACCTATACTTGACGTTAATTCCCTGTTTCCTATTATTATACACCAATTCTTTTCTATGATTTTTCTTATATCCCACAATTCATTAGAGAGTGGAAGGGGAAATGCACTCTGAAAATTGTCCGTCTTGTTGTAATACTTTCTGTTGACCCCTATTGATATTTCATCAGTGTTACCATTTCTATTTATTGTCAAGATAGGTTCAGCTACCCCTCGACGAAGCATTCTAACTTCATTCTCTAACTTTTTTAACATATTTTTCTTGTAACCTCTGTCTATGAAGAGATTCCTTAACTGTAGAATTTCTTCATTAAATATGATATTGTCAGATGTTAAACGACTAAGCCTTATCATCTGCCCTTTGATCACATTTCTTTTCATGTGGATGGGATGCAAACTGTCCCTATGTAAATATTGATTGGTGAAGCACGGCTTCCTATATACTTTACTTTCCAGTTCATTTTTTATAGAATTAATGTGTAAGCAGATGTCCAAATAATTAATCTGCTTACCATATCCACTGTGCTTGAACACCAAAAAACTGGTAGTTTTATTCAATTCTTCTACCATACTGTCAAATTCGACTTTTTCCATCCCATACAAAAACCAAATCATCAATATATCTGCCATAGAATTTAACTTTCTTGAAACAGATATGTTTCTTTAGGTGTTCTTGTTCCCAGTCTGCCATAACGATGTTGGCAAAGGCCGGAGCGACCCTGGCCCCCATCGCTACACCGGAAATTTGTTTGTATATATTTCTGTCAAATTCAAAAAAATTGTTGTCTAACACTATTTCCATGAGTGAACAGATCGTGTTGATCTTAGAACCACTCAATTCAGTGTTTAGTGTCAAATAATTTCTCAGATGATCTAGTCCTAACTCCTGGTCTATACAAGTATACAGTTTTTTGTACTGTATTAGGTCATGGTTGTAGGAATGGCCATTTGACTATAATTCCTAGGGTTCACACGGTGTTAACAACAACGGTTCCAAGTATGTAAAAGTTAATCATAGTTGTATACACCAGTAACAACAAGAAGTGTAGTTTTCACTTATAAATGGTTTAGATTTCAATTATAGATACGAGTCAGTCAAGGTAAAAATGTTAAAAGTTTTAACATTTGATGACTGAATTCAGTTTTTATTCAAGGTGTCTTGGTTTCAAACAAAGATGTATAACATTTTTAAGTATGTATTCAAAACACATATAACAATCATTTCTAAGAAGTGTGGTTATATAATTGTTTTTTTAAAAAAACATTATTATTTTTTAAAAAAATGTCAACACTGTCATCGGGATTTACATCATTTCCTGTATATTGCTTTATAAACCAGGATGTGGGGAGGCATCCTTGTTTTCTGAGGAAGTTCACGTTGACAAATAAAGTGAAAGAAAGCGCTAAAAATCTATTTGGCTTAGCAGCATCTTTCTTTTTTCCTACAGTCGCTTATTTCAGTGTTTTCAGCGTTTGTAAGTTTGGTTCGGGTTTCCGAACTCTGTGTTTCCATTCAGAGTATTGGGTAAAGTGACTAGTTGGAACTGTAGAGGGATGGCTACGGAAGTCGACTCCCAGGATCCTCTCTTAGAGGTGTCTGTACACTCAACGCCAGGTACAGGCAAAGGCGTTAAGGATCGAGCCACTCGGGCTGAAGAGCTAGAGGAAGGCAAGATGTCTGAGCGAGATTTAATTAAGACTATCACGGAGATAGTTTTGGGTCATCTGAAGAATAAATCTACAACCGGTACCAGGGATCCAATTGGAACTAAGAACGTTGGTGAAACCGTGAGTTTTAGTTCAGCGGTCAACAAAATTGGTGATTCCACCGGCCGGTTCGTGGGGTCTAATCACACTGAATCGGAAACATGTACGGATGTGACGGAACCAGCTGGCGATGTTTTGGGGTTAGTTACTAGTGAACAAGCTAACCCGTTCACAGAGATAAAGTGTCCAAATTCGGTGTCCACATCCACATCAGTAAGTACTTTCAATAATAATACAATACAAAGTTGTAAAAAGTCTATTTTTGAACTTGAGAGACTGGTTTCAAGACACACCATATTACGTCTTGAGATCCAATATCTAGGTGAATGTATTACACGTGGGGTGGTACCGAAAGGTCTCAGGACTGCCAAATTTCCTAACTGTGTCAGTCCTGGAGACGACCTTTGTACAGCGATAACTAAACTTTATAATGAAGCTGGCATCTCAATGATGCGTATACTAGTATCACACTACGAAAAAGAAATCAAGGACTTGACGAACAAGATCAGGACTGTAGACTGTGAAATCAAAAATCACAGTAACTTTTCACAACTGACATCCTTGTACAATGGTATCGAGGTCAAGACCAACAGACTCCGAGCTACCATTGTAACAAGGAAACAAAACAAATTACGAAGAGATTTATTGGCCTATGAATTAAATGAGGCCTACATCAGTTCCTACAATGATGACAAGGGAACTGCCAATAATTCTAACAGAGAGACAGTAACTGTTAACAGTACAGTAACCAAAGACCTAGTGATAAATAATAATCAAAGTGTATCGACAAGTATCACGAACACAGATATTTCATCTGAAACTGGGAAAAATACAACTAAAAATAAAAATGCAAACACTGAAAGACCGGGTATAAATAACAACGAGGTCCAAGATAACAACGAAGTGTTTGCTTCGACCAGTTTTGCTGATGTGGTAAATTCTACAAATAACAATAGTAGGGGTGTCCCTTTTCACCAACTCAGGACACAACCAAAGAGGACTACGAAGTGGTTCAATACCACCCAGTACCAAGCAAAAGCAAAAGGGAAAAACAAAAAGAAGTGGTGAATGTACCACCGCAAGTTAATGATTTTTGTATCAGCGTGGTTAACTTAAGTGATTACACTTTGACTGAAGCTCATATTAATGTCTTAAAGAAAGGCTGTAATTTCATTCCAGCCAATAAGATCAAGATAGGAAGTCTGTTGGTGGACTTCAGACTATACATGCGTAAATTAAACCTAAAGTATATTTTACATGATGTTGCTGTCAATAATTTAGAAAATGACAACAAGTTAAAGAGACCCAGCACCTTTAATCCAGCTTTGGTAAACACGCTACAGGTTTTCCAAAAGACTTGTGAGAGGGAGTTTAGAAAGATGGGTAACAATGATACTGTAGACAATTTAAGTCATTCAGAACGTGAAGCTCTGTATAGTCTATCTTCAGCCACTAACATCAGAGTCATGAGAGCAGACAAGGGGGGTAAATTAGTAGTGATGAACAACAAAGATTATGTGGAACATATCATGACTTTGTTGAACGATAGAACTAATTATCAGAGTGTGAATATAGAAGTTGTTCTGAATAGTTACAGAAAAATTGATACCCATTTGTTTGACATGTTGTGTCAAGAAGAACTTGACAATGTAGACTATGATTTCTTGTCTGTAGAACATCCAAAACTAGGCAATTTTTTTGGAATTCCTAAATTACACACTGACAAAGATTCATTAAGTTTCAGACCAATAGTGTCAGCAAAAAATTCAAAAACAGAAAGAATTTCAGTGTGGTTAGACAACATTTTAAATAAGGTTGCACAGAAAGCTGAGTTTTACATCAGGGACTCTTGGCATCTATTGGAGAGTCTAGGACGATCTAATTTAGATTGGAATACGTTAAATTTTGCCAGTCTGGATGTGAAGAGCCTGTATACTTGTATAGACCAGGAGTTAGGACTAGATCATCTGAGAAATTATTTGACACTAAACACTGAATTGAGTGGTTCTAAGATCAACACGATCTGTTCACTCATGGAAATAGTGTTAGACAACAATTTTTTTGAATTTGACAGAAATATATACAAACAAATTTCCGGTGTAGCGATGGGGGCCAGGGTCGCTCCGGCCTTTGCCAACATCGTTATGGCAGACTGGGAACAAGAACACCTAAAGAAACATATCTGTTTCAAGAAAGTTAAATTCTATGGCAGATATATTGATGATTTGGTTTTTGTATGGGATGGAAAAAAAGTCGAATTTGACAGTATGGTAGAAGAATTGAATAAAACTACCAGTTTTTTGGTGTTCAAGCACAGTGGATATGGTAAGCAGATTAATTATTTGGACATCTGCTTACACATTAATTCTATAAAAAATGAACTGGAAAGTAAAGTATATAGGAAGCCGTGCTTCACCAATCAATATTTACATAGGGACAGTTTGCATCCCATCCACATGAAAAGAAATGTGATCAAAGGGCAGATGATAAGGCTTAGTCGTTTAACATCTGACAATATCATATTTAATGAAGAAATTCTACAGTTAAGGAATCTCTTCATAGTCAGAGGTTACAAGAAAAATATGTTAAAAAAGTTAGAGAATGAAGTTAGAATGCTTCGTCGAGGGGTAGCTGAACCTATCTTGACAATAAATAGAAATGGTAACACTGATGAAATATCAATAGGGGTCAACAGAAAGTATTACAACAAGACGGACAATTTTCAGAGTGCATTTCCCCTTCCACTCTCTAATGAATTGTGGGATATAAGAAAAATCATAGAAAAGAATTGGTGTATAATAATAGGAAACAGGGAATTAACGTCAAGTATAGGTTTAAAACCAAGTTTTACATTCAAAAATGTAATAAATATAAAAAGCATTTTAGAAACAGAACACGATACTAACATAGAATCTGTTAAGGTGATTGGTAAGAAAAAGGGAACATTCTCGTGTCAAAACTGTAGACAGTGTCGATATATAAGTAACACGTCTTTTGTGACACTTAAACACATCAGTAGAACCTTTTGGGCAAATAAATATCACAACTGTAAAAGTGAATACGTGGTTTATTTAGCCACGTGTTCAACTTGTGAAAGTTATTATGTAGGGAAGACCAAAAGGATGTTAAAACGTAGGATTTACGAGCACACTCTAGCCATAAAAAACAAAGACAAGAACAATTCATTAGCTAGACACTCATTAGAATGTCAAGACTTCAAAAAATTTGAGTTCTTTGTCTTAGATCAAGTAGAGAAAAGTCTATTAAAGGGAGATCTAAACAACAGGTTAGAGCAAAAAGAATCTTTGTGGCAATTGTGTTTAGGGGCAGATGAACCACCAGGTCTTAATGACTATATTAACATCAAGTGTTTTCTGTCATATAAATAGATTCACTTTTGAACTAATTTCATCAGTTCAATGTCAGAGCAAATACATGATCACACAGGATTAGTTCGTGCTCCTATAGAAATCGTTCAAAAGGTTTTTTCTAAAAGATGGTTCTCTAATCTAGGTTATTTTTGGGTCTAGATGGAATACCAGTATCCAACCAGGATATACATACACACATTTACACTCGGGATGTTAAAGAGAGTCTTCATATGATTCTTGTTAGTGTAAATACATAGGTATGGTTGCATTGGTATATACATACATAGTAGCACAAGTGTATATGTTTGTATACACAAATAACGACACAGACAGAATGACATCACTGTCACACATCATTGTATTTCTTTATAGGTTATATGTGAGGAATTTGCTTCAATGATGTGGATTAGCAGACAATTTTTCAACATTTAGACATGATACAAGCCTACGTCTGTGGAATTCATGAGGTTGTTAATTTCTAAGAAAGCTGATTTCCATTGAGTGTAGCAAACATAAACATTAATATGTTTTGGTGATATTTAAAAAGCCCAATTGTGACTGTGTTCAATAAGTTCTACTAATGTCAGCAAATAGATGTCATTGGTGCACCAATGGTTCACTATAAATGTAATATGTTTTTTGTACTGTATTAGGTCATGGTTGTAGGAATGGCCATTTGACTATAATTCCTAGGGTTCACACGGTGTTAACAACAACGGTTCCAAGTATGTAAAAGTTAATCATAGTTGTATACACCAGTAACAACAAGAAGTGTAGTTTTCACTTATAAATGGTTTAGATTTCAATTATAGATACGAGTCAGTCAAGGTAAAAATTTTAAAAGTTTTAACATTTGATGACTGAATTCAGTTTTTATTCAAGGTGTCTTGGTTTCAAACAAAGATGTATAACATTTTTAAGTATGTATTCAAAACACATATAACAATCATTTCTAAGAAGTGTGGTTATATAATTGTTTTTTTAAAAAAACATTATTATTTTTTAAAAAAATGTCAACACTGTCATCGGGATTTACATCATTTCCTGTATATTGCTTTATAAACCAGGATGTGGGGAGGCATCCTTGTTTTCTGAGGAAGTTCACATTGACAAATAAAGTGAAAGAAAGCGCTAAAAATCTATTTGGCTTAGCAGCATCTTTCTTTTTTCCTACAGTCGCTTATTTCAGTGTTTTCAGCGTCAGTAAAGATGACTACATTTGGGTCTTGAAAATATGTGGCAGACAATAGATAAGAATTTTAACAGTAATTAAAACTTTATCATGAGTTTATACACAGCAGAGCTATACAAGTAAAGATTATTTATGAGATTCATTTCTCATCTCTTAGAATTCAATTAATGAATCGTTTATATCCTGCAGCTTGTTGGCATTGTGGATTCCAGCCTGTGTCAGTAGCTTTTTGCCAGTGGCTATGTCCACAGGTGCAAAGTTGGTAGGAACAAACTATTATTTGTTAAAACAATTAGAGGGCATTGATATTGTAATGAATCCGACTATTTTATTGTGTAATAATTTGGAAGTATGTAGGTTTCATTTGAAGAAAAAGATAATTCTTGCTACAACTGTTACTAAAATACGTATTCTCTCCCAATGGAATACTACTACTTTACTTATGTTTCTAAAGTGTAACAATGAGTAAAAAGGTCACACAAGAAAACCAATTGGTTAAAAAACACAGAAAGAAAAATCTAGCAAAGCTAGACATTCCACTGTGTGATACCTTAAACCTCTTGTATGAGAGACAACATGGGATATATGCCAATAACCCTTTAAGGATATCAGGTGTTTCAGCTAAATGGCAAATCTGAATGTCCATGACTTTTTCTTTTACTTTTATTTTTAAGTCTATTTATGGACAATTTCAGGCCAATAAAGTCAAACCCCTCTAGCTGTGGACATGCATGTTTTTGCCTTCTTATGGCATCACAACATAAAAGGAATGTTTGAGTTTTGGAAACACAGGATTGTTGTACCTAAATGATATCCATAAACATTAAGGCATCTACAAATTATCCCAACTAACAAACTAAAACATTGAGTAAAAAGGTCACACAGGAAAACCAATTTGTTAAAAAACACAAAAAGAAAAAACTACGAAAGCTAGACTTTCCACTGAGTGATGCATTAAATCTCTTGTATCAGAGACAACATGGGATATATGCAAATAACCCTTTAAGGATATCAGGTGTTTCAGCTAAATGGCAATCTGAATGTACATGACTTTTTCTTTTACTTATTTTGAAGTACTAGGGTTGCTTTGCTAGTTTTTTTTTTGGGGCTATTTTGTAGACACCGTAATGTTTATGGATATCAGTTGGGTAAAACAACCCTATCTTTCTAAAAGTCAAACATTCCTCTCATGCTGTGCTGATGATGCCATAAGAACACAGAAACATGCATGTCCACAGCTAGAGGGGTTTGGCTTTATTGGCCTGGAATTGTCCTTAAATAGACTTAAAAATAAAAGTAAAAGAAAAAGTCATGGACATTCAGATTTGCCATTTAGCTGAAACACCTGATATCCTTAAAGGGTTATTGGCATATATCCCATGTTGCCTCTGATACAAGATGTTTCTGAAGTGTGGATAGCATACAGTATTTTCTGATTATAAATTAGCATTAGTAATATAAATAGTGATATCCTGCTCAGTACTGAGGATCACTGAGAATTATTTCCAATTTTTTCCTGATAATTATTTCCAAATGTTAATAACATTAATGCTTACTATATACAGACTTGTTATTAGACTCCATCACATGAACTATGCCATAACTGTTGTGCAATTGTTTTTTTTTAAATGTCATTTTCATACCCACCCATTCTTTTTCTGGCACCTGCTGTATTTTATCTGATCCTGGAGAACTGGCGGTTACCCTTGTACGCAAGCAATCTAAGATAGAGAACCAGTTCTAGATGGAGCACTTTTTCATTGGAAACTCTTCTGCACAGTGATTGTGAAATCACCTTTTAAGATAAATTGTAAAATAATACTTCAGGCCATGATGTACACCATTCAGATGAATATTCTGAAAGTTTTTTTTAAAATATTATTAAATGGCAGATTTATTACGCTGTTCATTCACTGATAATCTGATAACCTGATTAACCCATTTCACGGTCATGAGACAGTGAAGTCTATGCCAGCAGTCAATGGGTACAAGGGTATTTTATAGGAGGTGGATTGGGTCAGTATTCTTCATTTTAGCCATTACCACCTTGCTACAATGTATTGTAGGAGAAGTCAATGATCATATAGTGCACAGGTTATAATGTGTGATTAAGTAAGAATCAAAGTGAGCAATATAGTGTAATATAATAAAGGCATAATCAACATAGTTACAACCACTATCTTACTCAGATGTAGATCTTAAATAGTGCCAGAGAACTTGGAAACAAAGACCAAAATCAATTATATCTGCCTTTCATCAATTCCACAAGCCTTTTCCCTCTAAAGCGTCCACTAGCATCACTCTAACCCTTCTGTCTTGCTTTTGCTGCTTATTTATCCTTGGTACACCTTCCTGAAAATCCTCACACCTTTGTACCTGTGTAAAATCACCAGCTACGCTTCTACTACCCTCACACACTTCTCCTGAGTAACCCATGTCATGAATATGTTTCCTTTTTAGTAGGTTTGATCATATCTCATAAGGATGACAACAAATATATGCATGCCTGGACTATTTCTCCTTACAGTAAATCACCATATATTTTCAAAAGGTACAAATATCTTGTGTCATATAATGCTGCTCTACTTTGGTTCACTGGGAATGCTGCTCTACTTTGGTTCACTGGGAATCTCCACCCCCCCCCCCCCCATTGGATCACATATGTCCGCAGTCCATAGCCCTAAAGGTGTCAAACCCCCTGTATCCAAAAGCATGGACTGCAAGTGAAATAGCATCTGTTCTTCATGAATACAAACCAGACACATGCAGTACCACTGAATCCTGGTTGGAACAATACACTGAAGACCATTAGATCTTTAAATGTGGTTATAAACCAATGTATATCAGTGGCATGATTGATATACAGATTATACCAGTAATTATCTTCCAGCTTCATATTGAAACACGAGCCTATTCATTAGCATCTGCTGACAAAAACAACAAATAAATACAATGAAAACTCACACACCATGAAGACTGACCCTGAAATCTCTTGTAGGGTTGGAGGGAATTCAGAAAACCATCACAATGAAATGCCTCTGCTAGGATAGTTTAAATTGGATTGGTACTTATTTAGAAGCTCCTCTTCTACTAGTTTATCTATAAATGATTATTTATGCCAGCTGATTTGCTTTACAACCAGAACTGACCAGAAATCTAAATGCCAGAGTATACTGAATGGCATCCAGACAAACCACTCAGACCACTTAAAAAGTGTTGATTTTTTCTGCATGACATAAAATAATCTATCAGATGTTGTCCTTTTCATTCTTCCTCAACCCATAGGATCAGATCCAGTCCACAGATCTGACTCAGCCGCATATTCCAGTGCTATGGATCCAACTCTCAATCTTCTCCCTCTACTCATGATGCCTTAGTCTATCCCATTACCTCAAATCTCATTTGCTGCCATCATGCACAGATGCAGGTTCCTTTCTTGAGCTATTGTTAAAGATTAATCATAAGTTTATCTTTAAAAAGTTAATTTTTTTCTATAATATACCTTTCACATCTCCTCCCAATCTGTTTATCACTGACATTAGGGCTACTATTGATTCTTATAGTGCCTCTTTCTCTTACCATAACTGGTATTCTACTTATTTTCTTAATTAAAGTAATTGTTTCATATTTCCATTGTTGGTAATTTTTCTCCTTTTCTATAAATAAATTAAAATAAAAAAATATTTATATATATATATATATATATATATATATATATATATATGGATCTACCTTAGTAGATCGACATGTTAAAAGAGCGAACACGAATTAACCGACGCCAAAAGATCGCAAGTCACTTCACCGACGCCAGAAGATCGACAGTGCACAAACACGACATCGCATACACCCGACACATCATACCAACAAACAAAACAAATCGCCGATCCAAAACCCACACACACAACACAAGCACACCAAAATCCTTACAAACAAACACTAACCCATACATACACAACTATCTACAACCCTAACCCAAACCCTTACCCTAAGGTCCATCACTATCACACGCTCACCTAACCCGCGCCCTAACCCTAACTCACTTATCCCACCCCTACCCCTACAGACCACCAACATCGCACACTTACCTTACTCGCACCCTAACCCTAACTCACTTATCCCACCCCTACCCCTGCAGACCACCAACATTGCACACTTACCTTACTCGCACCCTAACCTTAACTCACTTATCCCACCCCTACCCTTGCAGACCACCAACATCGCACACTTACCTTACTCGCACCCTATCGTCCGTCACTACCGCATACTTACACATCCTTTCCCCATCGCAGTGTTTTCAGCGTCGGTGTCTTCCTCTGTCGGTCTTCTGCCTTGTCGATCTTCTGGCGTCGGTAAAGTGACTTGCGATCTTCTGGCGTTGGTTAATTCGTGTTCGCTCTTTTAACATGTCGATCTACTAAGGTAGATCCATATATATATATATATATATATATATATATATATATATATATATATAAATATACAGTATATATATATATATATATATATATATATATATATATATATATATATATATATTTACCATCAAAATCATGAAAATAAATGTCGAAAATGAAAACATTATTTAATCAAAAAGGCGACAGCGGTAATGTCAATAATTCACACTTTGATATTATCGACATTACCCAGGTTACCATGACTTGCAGTGATTTCCTACTAACAGTTATACACACAAACATATATATATATATATATATATATATATATATATATATATATATATATATACATAGATAGATAGATATATAAATATATATATATATATATAGATATATATATATATAGATATATATATATATATATAGATATATATATATATAATATAATATATATATAGTTCTAATCTTTCTCCTGTATTGTTTAAAATGTTTTTATTACACACTACTAGTGTGTTGCCTTTTGGTCTTATTTACTTTGACCTTGTAAACATGTTGGATAAACCAACGGTCTTCAAAAAATGCACTTCTTTTGGGAATAAGATTCTAAATTCAGATAACCACAAGGAGTGTGTTTATTGCCGTGGAGCTAGTCATCTGAATACAAACTGTTCAGTTTGTTCAAACTTTAATCTCAGGGCCTTAGCTGACTGTAGTAATAAATTGATATTAAAGGCTTTTATTCCTGCTAATACTATATCCTCAGGGGCTCAACCCCCCCCCTCTTAAATGTCTAAATCCACTTTGTCAGATTCAAGAAAATGGTCCCACTGAAGCCACCTTATAAAAGTGGTAAGATCTCAGATCCGATTATGTCAGATCCTACAACCCGACCTTCACATCTGAGGCTTTCTGACCAGAAGTCTGGCTCCAATAGTCATATCTGCCATTCCTGTGGCATCATCTTTGGATCCTAGGTCCTCAGATCCAAAGCCTGGCACATCACAGAGTGGTCATACACAAGAGTATACAATTTAGCCTGTATCTCCTATACTGTGATCCCCTTTGTTACAAACACCAAAGAGACATTCCAGACCTCCATCCTCTCCACCCTGCAGGCCCTCCAGAAGTTTATCAGAAGCAGATGTGGATAGGATGATGTGAAAATTTCTCAGAGGTCAAATCCAGATGGTGGTCATACCGACTCCATTCCCTATCAGATCCGTGAGCCTTCCTACTTCAACACCCACTGTTCTTTCTCCTTCTCCAATCTGTCTAGCTGTTTTGGAGTCCCAGGATCTGAAATCCCCGAGAGGTTTGGAGGTGGATCCAAAGAAGATTTCTTCTTCAACTCCAACAATATCCCTGACTGATTCTGCTGCAATACCATCAGATCGGAACTGGTCTTAGAGCAGAAGTGTCAGCATTGGATCTGTGGGGTCAGGATCAATTCCTATGTTGTTGGAGTCATAGCTGCCCCTTGGAGCCTGACATCTAGACAGCTCAGGTTTGGTACTGTCCTCAGGGCATGGATGTAGGGTTGGTCAGGACCTAGCTTTGCTAGGAGCCTTAGTTCTGGCCCAGCCAATTCAGTTCTTCCTGGGTCTGTCTGCATTTGAGGTTGTGTAAAGGGCTTTTTCTCTATCCAGAGAACTGCCTACTTTTTTTTTTTTTATCTTATTCCTGTTCCCTCATCAGTTCCGAGCTCTGAGCCTATTAGACCTATTCCACAGGGACAGCCAGTTCCAACAAGCATGCAATCCATTCTGGTAGAGGAACTCCACCTCTGTTCTGATACCTCCCCTGAAAATCCCCCAGGGGAAGTACATCAAAAGAGGATGTGCAAGAGGGGGCACATAGACTCTCTGATGGAGTCTGTCATGGAGGATACAGAGTTTGATGAAGGAGAAGGGTCCTCCAGTTTTCCACCAAATGACATCTCCTTTGGAGAGATTTTAGAGATCCTTAGATAAAAAGGTGGCTGGTCTTCTGAAAATCCCTCTCCTGAAGAGTCAGTATTTTTGGAAGCTTTGGGTTCTGGCCCATGTATGTCTTGGGTTACCCCCGGGTGGATGAGCTCATCAACTTAGTTTCCTACCAGGCTTAGAAGGAACCAGATACTGTCTAAGCCATTCCAAAGAGACCCAATAAATTCTTAGCCCCTCCAAAAGGCAGATCCCACTGGAGCAAAGTAATCCTGTTTGATGCTATGGTGCTGGCAGCAGCCACCCAGAAAGAGCAAGCAGAACAAAGCTCTGCTGTCCAGCCCCCAAACAGGCCCCCAAGAGCCCCCAAGAGCATTGGACAGATTCAGAAATGAGTCTTTGCCTTGGTAACCTTTGCCCTGAGGTCATGAAACTACCTTTCACACTTTACTAGACTTCAGAGATAATTGACCTAAGAGTTATCAAATACTCCCTCAGAATCCATGTCTGCAGAGGATTTAAAAAAAATTCTCACAACTGACCACTCTCTAATCCATATCCAATGCTTTGATGAGGTTGATCTCTCACACAGCCGAAGGCATCTCATGAGCAGCTGGTTCAGGCATTGCCATAAGGAGACATGCCTGGATGTGGCTATGTAACTTTGCAGAGCCTTTTAAGACGTCCTTTATCAATGCCCCATTCAATGGCTCTTCCTTGTTTGGGCCTTCAGTAAAAGAGACACTTACTCACAGTGAACAGAAGGGAAAAACTCTCTTTGCCATGGGAATCAAGTTTTCTAACCTTCTACAAACCTACTCCAGGAATCAGAGGGGTGGTGAGAAGATGTGTTTCCAAAAATCTCAGACACCCTTCTAAGACCCCCATGGTGATAATTCCTACAGAGGCAGAGGAGGAAAGTCTAATGGAAGATGTCACCCTAGAGGCACAGGAAACCCACAGAATCAGTGGTTCAGGGATTATTTTCTGGACAGAGACTTCCAGCGTTTCTGAAGTGCTACATCCCTGTCTAACTCTGGAGGTAGTCAGGGAATGTTTGTCCTTGCACCCTGATGCCTGGACAAATATAACACAAGATTCATGGGTGCTAAAAATAACATCCAGAGGTTATTACGTACCATTTTCCTACTCCCTACCTCCAAAAGAAAGAAGCTTCCTGATGTTCAACCCAGTCAAAGGAAGGTTGCAGCACAAGAAATCTAAAAGCTGCTAGAAAAAAGAGTCATTCAAAAGGTCCCGCCAGACCAAACAGGATTCAGAACTTATTCACACTTCTATTTAGTACCCCAAAATAAACAGGGGACCTCAGACTTAATTTGGATCTAAACAATTTGAATCAGTATGTGAAGAGGTCAAAGCTCCGAATGGTCATGGTGCAGCCCATTCTACCTCTTCTTCACAAGGACATTTGGATGTGCTTGATAGATCTTCATGACGTGTACTATCATATGAAAGTAGACAGATGCTCCCAAAGATACTTACACTTTCTGTTAGAAGATAGTCATTATCATTTCAGAGCCCTGCCCCTTGGATTCACCACAGCCTCCTGGGTGTTTACCAAATATATGGCAATGGTGGCAGCTCACTTGAGAGTAAAAGTATTCCGTGTGTTTCCATACTTAGATGATTGGTTCCTCAGTGGCCCCTTCAAGTATCTCCTTCTACATGCCAGGGACTATTTGCTTCAGATTTGCAAGTCATTAGGTATCACAATAAACTATGCCAAGTCAAATGTAGTAGCAGTCCAGAGCCTGGAGTTCACTGGTACACTTCTGGATATGACAACATAGGTAGCATCTCTACCACCTTATTACATTTCCACAATCAGAAGTCAGGTTCAGGTACTTCTTTTCCATCCATATTTTCAGCAAGATCAGTGCTTCAAGCACTAGGTTGCATGGCAGCAGCCATTGTATTACTTCCCTTGGCATATTTCTTTATGATTTTTCTTCACTGGACGCTAGCTGTTCAGTGGCACATTCTTTCAAACTTACTCAAATTTGCAAACGGCACATCCACTGGTGGATCCAATCAGATGATATTCATCTGAGGCGATCCTTTGTTCTACATCCCCCATTTGCCAGAGTGTCATGGGCTCTTCTCAACTGGGGTGGGGGTGCATTTCTTTGGAAGAATGGTCCAAGGCATGTGATCCCCCAAGAGACCAATTTGCATGTTAGTGTACCACAGATGAGAGCAGTCCTTCCTCTGTTGCAGGCATTTCATAGTGCTCACCTTCTAGGCATTATTGCAGTTCAGACTGACAACATGTCTGTAGTCTGGTACATCAGCAAACAAAAAGGAACTCCATTAATCCCATTTGCAGAGAAGCTATGAGATTGTGGGAATGGGTGATCTCATCATACCGCTTTCTAATTGGCATGCACATTCCAGGAAAAACCAACATACTAGCGGAGAAACTAAGCAGGTCCATCCTGATGCCTCATGAGCAATTTCTCAGTCAGTCTGTGGCTGAAATGATCTTCTATTGTTGGGGCCAACCTTGCTGTGACCTCTTTGCAATTCCCACAACAAGTGCAGCAGGTACTTTACTCTTATCCCCACTCAGGGGGAGTCACTGAGAGATGGTCTAGTTCACATTTGGCCCATGGGTCTTCTTTATGCTTATCCCCCTCTCCCTTTGATTTCCAAATTCCTGCAGAAAGCAAGTCAGCTGAAGAGCTTAGTAATCTTCATTGCATCTTTCTGGCCTCGGCAGTTATGTTTACCCTTCCTATGGTCTCATCTTCATTATCTTCCATGGATACTGGCACCAACTCTGGATCTCCTCTCTCACCCTTTAGGAACCCAACATCCCAACATACAGACCCTCAAATAAACCTCATGGTTTCTTCAATTCCAATAATGGTTAGATAGCCCAGGCTGTCTTCCCCTGTATGTACCACTATTTTGGCTTCTCAAATAGAATCTCCTAAAAAGTATACAAGAACAAGTGGAAAAGGTTCTCTCTTTGGCCTTTGAATAATGAGCTTGACCCTTTCTGTGCTCCAGGTTTTCGGGTACTTCAATTTTAGGCAATCCTTTTTAAAGAAGTAGTGAGTTTCTGTATTATTAAACTTCAACTGCCAGTAATTTCTAATTTTCACACAGGAGACAGAAATTATACATTGGCTTCGTCCAAATTATGCAAAGCTTTTCTGAAGGGTATTTTTTCTTCTAAGACCACCAATAAAGCATCCTTTACCTCCTTGGGATCTAACAGCAGTAAATGAGGTTTAACTCAAAAACCTTTTGAACCTTCAGCTAAAACTGATTTAAAATTCCTTTCATGGAAAACAGTCTTCTTAGTAGCCATTACTTCTGCAAAGAGAATATCTGAACTCCAAGCTCTTTCTTCAAAAGCCCCTTGCATTCATTTTCATAAAGATTGGGTTACCTTACAGACAAACTCTACCCTTTTACCCAAAGTGGCATAAAAAATAACATTAATCAATCCATTTATTTACCAGTCTTCTTTCCAAATGTTTTGAATAGAGGAGAGTACGTGCTTCATCTTGATGTACACAGACAATTATGTTTTTATCTTCATGGGACAAAACAAATTAGAAAATCAAATCAACTCTTTGTCTCTTTTACAACAAAAAGGCTGGGTTGCTTAGTCTGTGAAGTCACTCTAGCTAAATGGATTAGAAATTGTGTTTCTTGTACCTGTTCTCAACAAGGCATGACCTTACCCAATCCTCCCAAGGCTCATTCAACCAGATCCATGGCTGTTTCATCTGCTTTCGGGTCAAGAACATCTGTTGATGATATTTGTGCTGCAGCGACAATGTCCAATGCTCATACCTTTGTTACTCATTATGAATTGGATATTATTTCTAGAAACAGAGCCACCTTTGGTTCAGTGGGACTTCCGGAGCATCCTTCCATGAAGGCCACTCAAGATCAATGTAGCTGGAAACTATCCATGGGTTGAGGAAGAATGAAAAGGACAATATCTGATTTAAAACTATGTACTCACCATAACTATGCATCTGTGTTGTCCATTTTCATTCTTTCTCAACTTCCCCCCAGCCATCCCTCATCTTTCGTGTTTCTGGAGAGACCTGCAGGACTGTTTTTTCGAACCTACAGTTCTGGTGCTGAACCCTTTCTTTTTCTGTCAGCCTTTTTCCATTCTCTGTTTAGCTGTAGGGGCTAATGGCAACAAACTCGATCTGAGGTAATGCAGATGGACTAAGGCATTATGGTTAGAGGGAGGACCTCGGGAGTCTGGAATATGCGTCTGAGTTAGATCTGAGGATCAGACCAGAACCTATGGATTGAGGAAGAATGAAAATGGACAACACAGATGCCTAGTTATGGTGAGTATATACATTTTAATTCCCTTCATGAGGCATCTTGTGAAAAAAAATTTTCAAGATGCCACCTCAATATCTTTACACTAGAAAGCAGCCAGCAGTCAGGTTACAGTGTTTCTTGCAGGAAATGTACTAAATACTTTAAAGGCCTATCTTAGAACATCAACCAGAGATGATAATTATTGACTACTCATAATAAAATGCCTAATCATATTGAACAGACATTCCCTTAAGGAAACGCTTAAAGGCAACTGTTATACTTGGATCACCCTGGATGTCAAATCTCTTCTATTGGAAGTAGATAAAGTGGGTTTCACCCATTCAAACACTAATGGCCATTCTTCTTTCAGCTATACAGTGAGCACTGAACAAATGCAAGATAGTCATATGTGGTGCAAAAGAATTCTTCCAAAATCTTCAGTGTTAAACCTTGTCAAATCCCAAAACATTATGGAGAAATATCCATAGCCTAATCAAGGACGGTACTAACTTTGGCATATCTAGTTTATGCAAAAAAAATCTTGGTAGAATACTTTCCTACTTGCTTTAACAGCAAACCTTGTTGTGTCAAAATTTCATCTCCTATAAAAAATATCCTCTGTAGTCTAGATTTTGGGACCCAAACCCTGGCAACCTCAGAATCTCTTAAACTACAAAGGACGATAAAGGAGTCTGATTTCTGCTCCTCTACTTTTCAGCACATCCTTCACTGAGGCCACATTTCCCATCCTATGAAAAATCACCCATGTAGTTTCTCTTCATAAATTTGGAGTCCCATAGCTGCCCCCAAATTTTAGTACTATCTCTATGTTTTGTCTTTGAATTAAATTTCTTGAAAGATCAAGCCATACTTAATCAGTGCCTTAATCAACCAGCACCATTTTATCAATACCAGGTAGGAATTTCTTCTCAAACACAACCTTGTTCAAGTGAACAACTAAAAAAAAGAACAACCAAAAAATGGAGAACAGCTCTAAAAAAGCAAAATAAACATTTAATAGTTAAGCGCTTTTGACATAAACATGACTTCTTCTGACCTATCTAAATCAAAAACACTGTTTGCTTAAGTAAACACCCGTTTGTTACATGATCAATGGAAATGCCTTTACAAAAACAAATATTGAAATGTTGTACAAAAATTGTTCGATATAAAACTGATTATGTCTACTTATCTACAATTGTTCAGAATTGTTTCCAACAAGGAATTCAAAAAAAGGGTTTCTGAACATCATTATGCTGTTAAGACAAAAATGCAGACAATGCCATAGGAAAACATTCTACTGAATGTAGTAATTGTAAGAAGGTCTTATTTTATATTGTTATTTATATTCCTAGTGATTTTAATAGCGACACGGAGGGAGAATTGGAATATAAGGAGGTAAAGTGGCAAATTATATTTATAGCATATGTGACAATGTAAGGTATTGCCAGCTATGCCAGGATAAGTAGGGCAGTGGATGTTTAACATATGCCAGCACAGCTAGCTGGAATTTTGTAAATAATTATATGGCATTTGTATATCAAACTGATTTGTACAGATGCTTGTGTTGAAAAATGTATTTGTAAAGCTGCTTGTGTTAAAGTGTACTGGAAGAGAAGAAGTTAATCTCAATCCATCTAAGTTTGAAAATAGCTTGAAATTAAATTACCTGGTTTAGGCCATAGAGATTGTATCTTACAGTTCTCAAAGCAGCCAGAGACAAAACATATGTACTAGGAAGTTTTCTGCATTGTCTTTGGGGTAAACGAATTGCTACTCTAGAAGGTTGGAAGTTTGAAATTGTTTTATGACTTCCAGGAGGTGCAGTAGATCTTAGCAATGCTTTGTGCATGTATTATTGACACATATGTGCTAAATTTTGACAGCTTCTAGCCAAGGGGGGGGGGAGGCATAGCATGACAACCAGAAGTTAGATGGCCAGATGTATGTGATCTTATTCTGTAATCTAGGACAAAATTATGTTTACTACTAGATGAGACTAAAGTCTCATGGTAGTCTGTGTTTGTAACCTGACACAGAAGGACCCCTCACCTACTCCATCTTGCCTTGCTCTACTAAGTTACCAGGGAATAATAATTCTTCAGTTCAGTCTGGAAAATATAATGAGATAATTTCAGTATTGTTTTTATGTAACTGTGTGAACCTGTCCACCTGTGTTATTTTTAATATTTCCTGCAATAGAAACTCTGGTGTTTACTGTAAATAGATATTTAGTATTTTCATGTTCTTATTTATTGTTGTTTGTCTTTCGTCTTTTTCCCGGTAAGGGGTCGCCACAGTGGAACTCCGGTCCGCTAATGATTGGCAGTAGATTTTTTACGAAAAGCCGAGGTGCCAACTTTTCATTGTTGGTCTTTTAGAGAATTTTTTAATGTCTGAGAGTACTTATATATATTTGGTGATAACTCTGGCCACTCCTGAAAGCCTTCCTATTGGTCAAATGACCATTTGTATCAATATTAATTTCACTGAGTATAATTGGGTACCCTTGCAAGAGCCTTAGAGTAGCTGGCTTTGAAGTGTCTGGTGGTGGTGTAACTACCTTATAGTCTGGGCAATAGGGGCATAGCTAGTAAATCTGTACCCGCCTTTCCCAGGTGTGTGTGTGTGTGTGTGTGTGTGTGTGTGTGTGTGTGTGTGTGTGTGTGTGTGTGTGTGAGAAAATAAAATCTCAAAGAGTGTGTGTGTCAGCTGTTTGGAGCAGGGATATGAAGCACTGGTTTCACAGAGAGGGTGCTGGAGAACTTGGCTTGGACACTCGGCTGAGGTCTTAACCTATAACTGTGGGAACTGGAAGTCAGATGACCAGATGTATGTCATGTCATTCTGTAATCTAGGACAAAAATTATGTTTAATACTAGATACAAATGAAGTCTCATGGCAGTCTGTTTTTGTAGCCTGACAGAGAAGGACTCCTCACCTACTTCATCTTGCCTTGCTCTAGTAACTAAGTAACCAGGGAATAATAATTCTTCAGCTTAATCAGAAAAATATAGTGAGATTAATTAAGTATTGTTTTTATGTAACTGTGTGAACCTGTCCCACCTGTGTTATTTTTATTATTTCCTGCGATAGAAATTCTGGTGTTTATTGTAAATAAATATTTAGTATTTTCATGTTCTTTTCTTCTTTATTATTAAATATATTTAAACTGTTCATTGTGGCTAATCTTTTAGATAATACTTTAATCTCTGTGAGTACTTCTATATATTTGGTGACAGTCTGGCCACTTCTGAAAGCCTTGTTGTTGAGGAAACTACCATTTGTATTAATATTAATTTCACTCAGTATATTCTGAGTACTCACTAGAGAATTTTTTAATGTCTGAGAGTACTTATATATATTTGGTGATAGCTCTGGCCACTCCTGAAAGCCTTCCTATTGGTCAAATGACCATTTGTATCAATATTAATTTCACTGAGTATAATTGGGTACCCTTGCAAGAGCCTTAGAGTAGCTGGCTTTGGAGTGTCTGATGGTGGTGTAACTACCTTATAGTCTGGGCAGAAGGGGCCATAGCTAGTAAATCTGTGCCAGAGAGGGTGCTGGAGAACTTGATGGTGGTGTAACTACCTTATAGTCTGGGCAGAAGGGGCCATAGCTATTAAATCTGTGCCAGAGAGGGTGCTAGAGAACTTGGCTTGGACACTTGGCTGAGGTCTCAACTCTATAGCTGTGTAGTGGGGAGTCTGATTGGGGACCTGGAGGGAGATAGAGAAATCCAGACTCTAGACTGAGTATGTTCCCTGTGTGCTGTTAAGGGAAATTGTGCTTGATACAGAGAGCTCCATCTGGGAATACTGGATGCAGCCAATTTTCTTCCTATTGAATATCCCTCTCCCATGCCATTGGTGAGGTTGCTTGACTACTGGCCCTGAGTGGGGACATCACAGCATAGATTAAACCAGGATTGGACAACAATGTTAATTAAAAGGTAACTGTTAATAGGAATCGGTTATTTCAACATTTGGTTCTTATAAAAGTTTCTAAAATAAAATACTTCAGAAGACGTTCTGTTTAGGTTGAAAGTGCTTAACTATTAAATGTTTATCATGGTTTTTTACAGCTGTTCTCAATGTTTTGGTTGTTTTTTAATTGTTTCATTTATACTTTTATAACATTGAGAGTACCATTTGTTTAAAAAAAATAGCCTTATTCTGTTGCCCTACATGACCTACTCAGCACTGAATAAAAGTGACTACACCTTTGGCTTTGCTTAGTCTTTGACTTCAGTGAGGTTTTTGAAATTTGCCCCCAATTTGTTACTTTCTTGTTCTATATTTGGGACTTGTGATTTTCCCAGAACAATGAACAAAACAATATTTGCCACCTGGCAGTTTTGTATTAAATTTGGTCAGTCTCTTTCCATTCCTAGAGTGGTGCATAGTCTGGACAGTTTCATGCATGAAATCTGCAAATTGTTTTGGAGGCAGATGAGGTTGCCATACTAGCCATAGGCCCCAGAGTTACACACAGATGGAATATGAACTGAAGTCAGACCTCTTCTGTTTGGAAGACCACATCAAGCAAAACTCTGTCCAGTGCAAGACACTAAAGTCCAATCCCATCTTATATGACACAAAAGTACATAGCCTATCTATCTTAATAGGTTCACAGGTAATTACTACACTTATGACAAAAAGAAACCATCAAAAAGCTCAACCACATCATCCAGGACTGATGGGAAACTATCAGCTCACCTATCCAGTTATATAGACTGGTTTAAAAGTTGCTAGGAAAGTACTCTGCTTGATAGTTAAGGGCAGCCTATTCCAGGAATGAGTTATATGCTGGGTTAGGTATATGTCACACCATCTGGCCTTGTTAATATGGTAGTATCATGAATGTATGTTTGCTTTTCCACTTATTCTATTTGGGTAAAGTACTTCAAAGAGTACTGGGTCATTCTTACTACAGAAAGCTAAGCTGAAATCACAGCTCTGGAGTCTGTACAACACTGAGTAGAGTGACAGAGCTTTTAGTATGTCAGATTAACTGAGGCTACTGAGATGTGAGATCTTTTTGGTGAGGAAATAGTGAGGTCTCTCAGCTGGTTTAGGTGGTTGATGAGGTGCATACCAAATGGTGCATTATATTCGATGATGGGCCTAATGAGGGATAAATAAAGTGGGACTATAATTTTATTGGACTTTGGGGAGATGCCACAAAAGATAAGATGTGCAAGGTAGAAGGACTGTATAACAACCAAAGAGACATGGTGGTCAAAGCAGAGTATGTTATCAACATATGTACAGAAGTCTCAGATGACTGTGTCAAATTTAAGTGGACTGTTATCTGTACGATAAACAATATTGATATTAGGTTTGCCAAAAGAAACTGTGCTGCATTTTTTGGTGTTAAGGGTAAGGTCATAATTGATACACCAAGCATTTGGTTGGTCCAGTCTTTACTGGAGAATTTGAGTATCAGTTTTTTTTTTTTTTGCTAACTGCCCCAGTTTGCAATCATCAGCAAACTAGGTTAGTTAAACTCCCTTGATATCAGCTTTTATGTCACAGAAATATATATACCAAAGAAGAGGAGACCAGGACAGAGCCTTATGGGATACTACTAGTGACATTTTTCTGTCTAGAGCAAATACTCCCAACCTTAATGGTATGGGTTCTGCCAGATACCTAGATACCAATCCAAAGAACTATGTATGGGTTAATGTTGATTTGGAAGACTTTGCTAATAATCCCAACATGGGGGATGGTGCCAAAAGCCTTGACAAGATATAGGTAAGCAGTATGGGTTGTATATCCCTTAGCAGGCCCAATCTGCCTTTTACAAAACTGAACTAATGTGTGTCAGAGATGTACGGTCACCTATAGCACATATCACATGTTTATTTGTTCAGCTGTAATACATTACAAAGCCTTGCAAATAATACTAATGAGACTAATAGGCCTGAAAAAGTGTCTCTGTAAGATGGGGACATTATTCCTCAAGCTGATGGTGTCTGATACTTAGGTATACTATTGCATAAATGTGTCTCCTTCTTGGAACATATAAGTGAAGTTGCCTAAAACACCCTTAATACTGGGCCCACAGTACCATCCTAAGCTCTTACACTTCAACCTGATGTACTAATGTCAGATTTACACTCATTCCATAATTAACCAGTAATGAGTGGTTTTAACTTCCTTTTCATGGCATGATCTGGGCAAGCTTACACCTGTATATGATGGAGTAGCCAGAATTGTTTGTGGGTCTCTGCATGTTATGCCGGAGGTCTTGGGTTTGAATCCCAAATGAAAGCTTATAATATTCTTTCACTTGAATGATTTGTGGGTCTCTAAGGGATGTATTCCACTTTACAGGTGTGGGCAATCTTATCTATCAACCACTAATTTTTGATTGCTTTTTCTATCCTCTACATGCTTCACTGCCCTCTCTCAGCTGTTACATACCTACATTCAATCCTAGATCTACAGATTCTTTCTCCAGTTATGCATCAACAAGTAATTCGCTACCCATTTTATGGAATTATTTTCTCTTTTTCTTCAAAGGGTCGGGTTTGTCATTTAGGTTCAAAGGGGATATGTAAATAAATCTACTCAATCTAAATTAGCCTGACCATTGCAGATCACCCTGACCTAAACCTAACCTAACTTAACTAACCTCCTCCATATTTCTCCTTTCATGCAATACATGCCTGTAACTTACAGGTAGTTTCTGCTCTAGCTCACTGTGAAAAAGGCACATAATGCATGAGGTTGCTGAGGGCACAGCCTGCTGTGATTAATCAATGGTTATCCTTGTAGTTACTGTACTAAATGCATTTTAGGCTGTACATGCTGATCATGGTTAGCTAATTCTGTTAGAACAAAGCAATTTGTTTTGTTTTTTCTTACACTTGGTTATATTCTGTATAAATCTTTATACATCTTGTTAGTCGCCTTCCTTGAAAAAGGGGCCCCAGCTCAGTGGGCTCTACCTAGTTAAAAATATAAAGTAAGTAAGTATGTAGTAGCAACAAAATAAATAAATAAATAAATAAATAAATAAATAAATGTTATGAAAAAAAAGCTCAGAACAGTCCATTTAAGAGCCGGTGGATGACAATAAGTCATTGCCAGTTTAAAGGACTGAGAGAAAGACTAGAATGATTTTGAGTACTATGGATCCTGGTAAATATGAATACTGTTTCAAGCTGTAAAGTACTGTTGACTGGCATATGGAGTAGTTACAATTGCTGAATGAATATCTGTACTCCTTAAGCACATATTCAGAGTTGTTTCTTAATGGGCTGTATAAAACAGATAGGCAGTTCACTCATCTGGAGTACCGCAAAACAATATGTCATAGTCAGGTATTTGGTACAGAAAACAAGAAGAAGATCCTTCAGTAAATAATACCTTCATATCCCAATTCAGCTGTGTTTTCGAAATTCTCATACTCCTTGGATAATGTGTATGTTATGCATGTGCAAGCATTTACACAGACACAGATACACACACACACACACACACACACACACACACACACACACACACACACGCGCACGCACGCACACACACACACACACACACACACACACACACACACACACACACCTTGTAACGCGTAAATGTTAGTTCCTTAGTAGCTCCTGGCACTGCTGTCACTGTTTAAATATACAAATTTATAACTGATAGGAGGGAGTCGATAGGTGTGTTTGCTTGTATGACAGAACTTTGGAATGAGGTAGCAGTAAAGCAAACTGTACTTTTCTTTTAACCACTCATAACTTTACTTTGACATCACTTGAATGGTTAGTTGAATCAAATTTGATGGCATTCAAGCATGTTTCCAAAACTGTGGTTAGTTATTAACTGAGACCTTCGCAACATTGCCTGCCTTTATTATATTTTCTGTAGTGCCTGAGCAAGACAGAGCTGTTGTTGAGGTGGTTTAGTTTTAGATTTTTCTGGAAAATAATACTCCTTCTTTGAAGATGGCTTGACTGTTTTGAACATGTGTCTATGAAGAGTGAGGAATTCTAAACTGCAGAAAATTTAGTTTTCGGCTTAGAAATTTTGCAACTGGTAATATACTGTTTTCCAATATAGAAATTCACACAAACTATTTTACTATATTAAGTTAATTAGTTACTCGGAGATGGTGCTGAAGAACTGCTTATGGCAGTTCTTCAGCATTATCTCCGAGTAACTAATTAACTTAATGTAGTAAAATAGCTTGTGTGAATTTCTATAGTGGAAATTCACACAAGCTATTTTACTATATTAAGTTAATTAGTTACTCGGAGATGATGCTGAAGAACTACTTATGGCATTGTTAGAATTAATGGAAGGTCTTTTCACTGGTATACAAATACTGCGTCTGTACATCTCTTTAGAGAACATGACTTCATCATATGCTTCCCAAAGGTTATCAGAGAAGTGATTCAACATGGGGCTTACTGCTCATCTCAGGAAAGAGTTTGTGGGATCATTTACAAAATGACCAGCATCTGGTAATGTTCAAAGATACACATGCAGATGTACCACTATACAGCATGTAATGTTATAGCATAGCCTATTGTAAGGTAAGGAAGATAATAGATTAGTACGGTACTTATGAAAGATAATTTGAGTACAAAAGAAGAGAGGACAATACCAGCACTAGAACTATGTAGGATCTTCACAAACATCTGTAGAGAGTGAATTGGTTGAATTCCACTTTCATAAAATGTGAGGGGAAAAGAACATAAAGAGTCCAGTGGAGCTAACAGCTACTGTATAACTGAAGTTGTCTGCTTCCTTCAGTGGAGATCACAGCTGTGATCCTTCCTGAGCCTCAAAAGACTGCAGAATTAGTCAATGGCTGGCAGAGAAAAATGGAAGTTGGAAATGAATGCAATTACTTGTCTCAGCACTATCAGGGGTTGACTTTAAACAGAGACAAGTTATATATAGTTGTAAGCTAAGATGTTTGATATGGTACTCTACATTTTGGCAACTGTAGTGTCAAGGACTGACTTTTCAACTGTGTTCTTCGATCACATGTTTTTGAAACCACACTGAATTACATTTTGTGAAGTAGCAATGCATTTCAAATAGCTTTTTCACTTTTCTCCACTACTGGACAACTATGGAGATGGTATCTGCAAGTAAGGAGAGTGTGACAAAATATAATTTGCTGTCATTTTTATCATAGGTTCATACTAGGCTAACTGCCCTTGCGAGCCATTTTAAGCCTAGCCAATTATCCCCTGTAAGATTCAAATCCTGTACCCTGTGTTTGTAAAGCAAACACCTTAACTATTAGGCCACCCCCCAACCAATTTTCCAGTTACTTTTCTCGACCTAAGAAAAACATTGATGGAGAGTTATTTGCTGTAGGTTAATTTGGAACATAGATGAAACAGTCTGGTTAACTTGGGAGGAGGTATCATTGTATCCAGTAGCCAGGATAACAGTGTGTTTGTGTAACTGTGTGATGTTGTTCACAGTTTTTAATATCTTTCATAGCTAAGTGGTTACATACTAATTATTTATGTCCAACTGATTCTGACTGCTTCATTGAATGGCACCACATCTTATATATGATTAGTGAGCTAAGCAGCAGCATGCATGAGACAAGGCAGACTTTGTGCTACAATTGCTAGGGTTGCAACAGTTCAGAAAAAAGCATGAGATTCCTCTGAGTGTGGTCATACAATTTTTTTTTGTACTTTGCTTTGACATTTTGGTCTTAAAAGCTAGAAGTGGTAATACCTTAATAGTGTTTAAGTTTCTGTCTTGCTGTCAGTGCTTCTGTATACGCAACTCAAAAAGCTGCAACGACAGTGTCCCATCTTTAGTGCTTCCAGTTTGTCTGAGCATGTCCTTTACCTCTTTAGAAACTTCTCCAAGGCCAGCTTTTTCATGCCTGCTGCTGACATGAGGCAGTTCAACAGTCCGTCACCCATCAATGACCATATAGCAAGTACTGCTACATGTACCTAAAGTTAACACTTCCATCTCAGCTTTTACACAGGGACTTATTCTTCTCTTTATCACACATACAATGGCAAGTTTAGAAACAAACTCCTGTGGTGGAAATAAGTCATAAACAGTCTTTGCAACAAAAGAAAAGCACAAAATGTCAGAGTAAAATTAACCACAAAAGGGTTAATAAGGAACTGAAGAGAAAGATCAAATCCTACAAAGCTAATTATGAACTAAAAATTGATACTTCAGCAAGGGAGGTCTATAAAGAATTCATTAATTATGTGTCAAGCCAGTAATAGCCAGCATCACATCAAGCTTATCTATAATAACATCTCCCACTCAAATCCTGAGAATATTACTAACATCCTAACAGTTAACTTTTCTCCTCAGTTGACTGCAAATTTCATAATAAAAAATATCCAGTCCATAACCCCCCACACACACCATTTGTCACCTCTGTATGAATGGAAAAAGTGCTCTCTGGGACAAAAAGCATTAGCTTTGGGTCCTGTCAACCTGTCAGGCTGTTAATGCAAAGTTTCCAGCCCATAACACTCCCCACAGAACTCATCTTTGTACAGATTCTAAAAGCACTCCCCAGGACCAAAAGTACTAGCTCTATGGGGACAGATGACTTACTGGGCTATTTCATGGTCAATATGAAACTTGACCTTCTCCTTAAACTCTTTACCATAGACTCTCCATTAGATACATTCCACAAGCCTTGAGAAGAGCTGTCAATGTGCCTCTCAACAAGGAAGACCTCTCCATGACCTCTGGTAGTTACACACTTATCAGTCTTACCAATGTTTGTGAGGTTATGGAACATGTCATCATGGACCTCACCAACAGGGGCAAAGGCATCCTCCAATCCTAAAATCTGAACTATTTTTTCTTTGAAAAAGGCTGGTCTTATGTATGAAACCTAATTAACTTCTTTTACAGAGTCACAGAAGAATTGAATGAAAGTAACATCTTATATACAGAGTACCATGATTTAGCTAAGGCCTTAGACATTATAACCCACTTTGGCATCTGGTCAAACTCAGTATAAATCCTTGTGTAATCCCTTGGATTGCCAACTGGCTTACTGACAGAACTTACTCTATTAGAAATTGTGGCGCACTATCCTTGACTTCTCACCAGTCCTGCTTACTAAGACTTTGTTCTGGGACAATATCTATTTGATATTTACATCTGTGATATCAAAATCAACATTGAAGTCCTTTGACTTACCAAGTTTGTAGATGAATATAAGCTTGGAGCCATCCTCAGTTCTCCTGAAGACAGTTTCATTCTCCAAGAAGGCCTAAACTGTGCAAACTCTTGGTGTGAGGATTATGTTCTAAAGCTGATCATCAAACCTGTAGCATCAAGCAGTTTAGGAAGCAGGAAGTCTTGCACAACTACCACATAAATGAAACTGACCTTAAAACAGACACAGGCACTCTTCATGGATAGTGAGCTCGCATTTGAGCACTATGTATCCACTGTTGTTAGGAAAGCCTTTTGCCTTGCCAACTGATTACTAAAAGCATCTCCTCTTGGTCCAGAAGATGTTATCATTCGTTCTTTGCTCATTTTTCATTCTGCACATACTAGACTCTAGTGTGTCTTTTGGCATATATCTGTCCATGCACCTAACCTAACCAGAAAAAAATGCAGCTGTTCCTCACCAAAAAAAAAAAAAAAAATCTCAGGAATGATATCCATAAGTTATCCAGAGTATTTACAATATCTGCCTTCTACAAACTCCTACACAGACAATCTATGCCTGGCCTACAAAGCCGCAGATGACCCATTCCTACATGAAGTACTATATATATTATGTCAGTAACACAGATACAAGATCAAGGGACCTAGACTCTATATTACAACTTTAAAAAGTCTTATTAGAGTGACTGATATTGCTTCCAAAATATCCTCCACCTCTGAAAAAATTTTTTTTTCTTTTTGTAAAACAAAGTGCTTGTCTCTCTACCGTCACGTCTAACTTAGATAGATGGATGATAAACTGCAAATTTACCTCAAGTGTATTCCACCCATCCATTATGGACAGGTGGGGAGAAAGTAGCATGATACATCACTGGGATTGCAGTGTCTGGTCTTTATACAGTCAAACTGATCAACTGGGTACTAACATCCTTTGAGCTTATGAATCTATGGAGTACCTATATTCATCACTGTACAAAGAAACAGACACAGTCTTGTCATGAAATAACTAACTTTGGAGGTGTTAAAAAGCCATGCATGTTACTACCTACAGTTAGTTTTATATATTTATTTATTTTCTTTACCAAGTCATTTTTATATTTCTTGCAGTTCTGTCTTATACTCCTTAAACAAGTGTTAATAATGGTATGCAGACATCTTTGTTATATTTTTTGATGCATAGCTTTTGGCTTGTAAAGATGTCCTAATTACCCTCCCACAAAGGGCAACTGGACATATTATTTGGACATTGTTTAAAAGTGACAGTAAATAAAATAAATATTATGCGGTGTTTTATAGTTTACTGTTAATTGTTCAATCACATAATTTGTTTACATTTGTTAATTGGGTAATTGCATTGGTCTGAAAACCCTTTTCAGGCAATTCCCAGGCCAAAAGGCACATAAAAGTTAAACAATGAGACATAACATTGACCATAATATTTACAAAAATTGGAGAATAACAATAATCCAAATCATGATGATAACACTTTAATGAAATAATAAATATTTTAAATGTTCTCAAAACTCTAAGTAAAATACAAAGTCAACAGCAGGTAAGTCATCATCAGAAGTAATGATTAGTTGTAGGTTCGTAAGTTCATAGCTGTATACTAGGCTAATGACCACTGGGGCCTTTATAAGCCCAGCCAACCATCTCTATTATATCCTGCAAGTTTATGTACCTAGATGTTATTTTAATGGGTATATGTAAGCTATGGCAAGATTTACAGGCTGCCTCTGTCTATTAGAGATATTGGTGAGAGACCTATGGTGTATTTCTTATTTCCCATCCACTGGTCTAGGTTTCTCTTGAATAGGGTTAGGGAAAGGAAGTAAAACCTTCCAAACAAACAAACTAAGACAAATAGATAAAGAGACTTCGGAGAAAGACACCATGATTGAAAATTTTATTTTAATAATTAACGTTAAGAGCTTCTGTCCTTTAATGAAATGGACTTCTTCAGAACAAAGTGATCAAAACTAGCACATCTCTTATACATCTAGACCAAGCTCACAAACTAACATTTGCATGCACAATTAATTGAAAATGAAAACCATGAAAATATTTAAAGCACCCGCATCATACACACTGAAAGGCAGCAACTGTCATTAAACAATAAAAAATTCTCTTTAAAATCCGACATATACATATACAGTTCTACAAATAAATATAAACTATATATATATATATATATTTTTAAAAGTACAAAATCAAATAACATCTCTGCCAGGGTAGCCTAAAATCTGTCCTACTCCCAAGAAAAAATATGCAGTTTTTAATTTTAATATGCTGCTAATAAATACATTCTCATTTAAGCCAGGAACTACCATGGTGTTCGTCCCCAGTTGCCACCTAAGCTCTAGGATGTCAAGATAGTCCCCTTGGTGTCCTAAATCAACCTGTTCGATAACAATAAACTTAAATTTATGTGTAAGATGTTCTTTCAAATGTCTGAATAAAGCATTTTTTCATTGTTTTTCTTACTAGATAAGTGCTGGTGTATCGTTTTTCTTAAACAAAGTTTGGTCTTGCCAGTATAAAATGCTGAACAACATCCACATAATGCCAAGTACATCACTCCCGTACTACTACCATAAAACCTCTGATGCAAAACAATTTCTCCATATCCCTGCACATAGCAGGAAGAACCCTTTAGGATGTACTGGCACTGATTACAGCTACCGCACTTACACATCCTAACATTTCATGAAGAAGACCCCAACCCCTCCAATATATTTTTAAAACTCAAATCCTTCTTATACACAATAACAGTTCTAGGCCCCACAATCTCAGTGTAATTGCTATCAACCCCAAAAATATTCCACTTCCTATTCACAATTGACCTAAGGCCCTCAAAATCCCAGATGCAAGTTAACACAAAGTCCCTATTAAAAGATTGCTCTCCACTTTCACCAACCCTATTTCTAACCACCGTACTATTAACATTATTAACAACAGGGGTAGTGCTAGAACTTGTATCCGGGGCTACATTAGCTGCAAAGTCTTTATTAAAATTAACAGCCATCGTAACAACTACCCCTTCTTTTCTCCTCAAACAGGTAAAAAGAATTAACCTCCTCAAAAATAGCAATAAGAAAGGCATCCAGGTACCCCCTCCTAATAAATGGGTCTATATTATAAAGTCAAAGGTATAGAATGTCGACAAACTTTTCATCGACACATATGTGTCGAACGTCCACTTCAGCGAATGGCCACAGCATCGATTTCTTTCCCAAGGGAAAGAAATTGGATGGCTGTTTTTTAAATCTGCCCTTTTCCCCACTGTAGTGTGACCTCAGAGTTAGTATATTTAGTTAAGGGTGTTTTGGGGGGCAAAGCCCCCTACTTCATAGTATTTGTTATATTGTGTCATGCGTAGTTGGCCTACAGATTTCTTTCCCTTGGAATGAAATTGATAATGATGTGGCCATTCGCTGAAGTGGACGTTCAACACATATGTGTTGATGAAAAGGTTGTCGACATTCTGTACCTTCAACTTTATAATATAGACCCTAATAAACATTTCTCTCAACTTGCCCATTTCAGTTTCATAATCTTTATCCCTGGATATCATACAGACCAATCTAACACATTGTCCCTTAACCAGGGACTTTTTCTGTTGCAAAGGGTGCATACTTTGAAAATGGAGTAATGAATACGAGTAAGTAGGTTTATGAGAAATACTCAAATCAAAACCTCTTTTTTTGCCTTTTCTTCCATAAGGTAACATCCAGAAAATGCACCCTGTCACCCTGTATATCCATGGTAAACTTTAAAAAATTAGTAGTCATATGTAAGTAGTCTAAAGAAATTCATATAACCTGACCTCATCATCTACCCAGAAAAAGATCATATCACCTAAAAATCTAAAAAAATCCCCATATAGTACCCAACTATCCTTGAATTTAAAACACAGGGCAAATTACTTTCCCAGTAAGAGAGAACAACACTGGCAAATATGGGGGCACATGCTGCCCCTATCGCTACCCCTTTTGTTTGCCTAAACACTTGGCTTTCAAATACCAAAAAGTTGTCCTCCAATACAATTTCCATAAGCACCGTAAGAACATCTGTTTTGTCCCAGTTTAAGGTTGTATAGTGCCTAAGATATTAATAAAACCATTCAGCACCAATCTTATGGTGAATAACTGAATAAAGATCTTGAATATCAATGGTAACAAATATAATATCCTCATGATAAAGATTGTTGGTTACCCTAGATAAAAAAATCCCATGAGTCCCTCAATAAAACAGAATTGGTCTCAAGGACAGTCTTGGTGTAAAAATCAATATGTTTAGCTAAGCCAAAAGTTTTTGATGCTTTAGCATCAACTATTGGGCACATTGAGGGGTCACAGATATTTTATGTACCTTAGGAATACCAGAAATGTTGGGGGCCTTGGGGTTATGGACTTGCACATAGTTGAAAGCTTCCATTGTAATCTGGTTACACAACATCCCTTCAAGAATCAAATATATCTTATGATACACTATATGCATTTGATTCAAGAAGACCTCCTCATATGTGTCTGAATACAATAAATTCAACATTTTGTTAATATAGTCGTTGCTGTCCATAACCACCAGGCCCCCTCCTTTATCTGGTTTCATAACTCTAAGGCACTTGTTACCAGAAATTTCTTTTAATAAATGCCTTTCTTCTTTACTAAGGTTATAATCAAGAGGTTGAGCAGGGGTGCCTTAAATAAGGTCTTAAAATCAAGTTCACAAAATATTTCAAATAACAAAAGTATTGGGTGAAGGGGTGTGTTGAAGGAACTGGGCCTTTTAAAAAAATATGGTACATTACAGTCAATCCTGTTAACATCTTTAAAATAAAAGGTCAGATATAACTTTCTGGTAAACAACTTTAACTGTATCGGGGTTTGATCTACTTTACTCTTAGAAGTGGGCACAAACGTAAGTCTGCGTTCAAACAAATTGGCCCACATAACATTCCCCTCTATCCTACTACAGTTGTAGACTTTGAAATCCCCACAGTCATTGAGAATAATCTGGCAGTCAGTCATTGCCACCCCCTGCAAGGGCTCCCCTACCTCTCATACCTTTCCCCCTTCCCCTCATCTGGGGAGGGTTTGATTGCCATCGACATTTCAGGGTATATGATGTGAGTGCTTTAAATATTTTCATGGCTTTAATTTTCAGTTATTTGTGTATGCAAATGTTAATTCTTGGGCTTGGTCTAGATGTATAAAAGATGTGTT
The DNA here is from genome assembly GCF_019279795.1 of Protopterus annectens. NCBI lineage: Eukaryota > Metazoa > Chordata > Ceratodontiformes > Protopteridae > Protopterus > Protopterus annectens. Next base: position 20,149,745 of record NC_056748.1, on the reverse strand, counting down.
AGTTTTGATCATTTTGTTCTGAAGAAGTCCATTTCATTAAAGGACAAAAGCGCTTCATGTTAATTATTAAAATAAGTTTTTAATCACGATATCTTGCTCCAAAGTCTCTTCCATCCTTTATCTATTTGTTTTTAGGTAGGGATGGGAAGCTTGTTCCAGAGAATGGGAATTCTCTGAGATACATACCTGTCCCTCCAATGTGTCCTATTTATGTCACAAGCATAGTTTAAATCTCTAGAGTGAATAATTTTGATGTTATTTGTTTTGCAGATATGCAACAGGTCCATCAAAGTGGGATCCAAATATACCTTGTATGCCTGACATAGATCACCTCTCAACAGTATATAGGAAACAGTGTATAGAGATGGGGTTTTGAGGTGATCTGCATAAGACATGCTATTGACACCCTGTATTCTTTTTGTGAGGAATCTCTGTGGATGTCCCAGTTGTTGCATATGACTGGTCAGATACATACTGAAGGGGGGGCACTGTACTTAATGATAGGCCTGACGAGGGCTGAAGACAGTGGAGCAATGACTTCCCTGGACATGGATGCCATGCCCTTGCTTATAAGTTGAGAAACATAGAATAATTTCCTTGCTATCTTAGACACATTTTGGTTAAAAGCCAGGTTACTATCTATATATGTACTCAAATCCGTGACTTCTAATTCTACTGTTAGAGGTGAGTTATTGATGATGCAATTTACTAGGGTGGCTAACTTTCCAAAGGTTGCTGTAATGTATTTCTTGGCATTGAGTTTTAAGCTGTGGCTTTGGCACCAGTTATTTGTCTGTGTTAGTCTTTCCTGTAGGATGTTAGTGTATTGGCAGGATTCTATGACTGTTCCTAGTTTGCAATCATCTGTAAACTTGGCCAGGCAGAGATCCTTGAAATTGACCTTGATTTCTGAGAAGTAGATGCCAAAAAGGAGTCGACTCAGCACAGAGCCTTTAGTGATTGGCCTCTTTGTGGAGGTGGTCTCCCCATCCTAATTTCCTGGGTTCTGACTGAGAGCCAGCTGGCTATGCAGTGCATAACATAACAAGCAGTGCAACTTAGAAGAAAATTCTAAAGACATGCTTCTGGAGCATTTCTCCCCGGGCCTCCGCTGAAAACAGGATCTGTGGAACCTAGTCGGACTTTCCCGGTCAACAAATGTTAAATAAAATAAAAAATAAACAAAAAAAAAAAAGATTAATTTCTAGAGAAGGCATAGTAGATGGATGAGTTTCTAGAAGGACAAGAGTACAGTGAGCCATTTAACCTGATCTATCCATGATTGCATGGAAGTATGGAGTATGGAATAACGTAAAACGCATACACATAGAGTGCTGATAGCAAGAAGGAATAGGACCTATGAAATAGCTATTTTGTTAGTCAGTGGTAGCTTGTGAGTTACCAGTAATGTAAATCTGTAGTCCTTGGTACGATCATGTTGTCTAGTCATGGCTGTCAAAGTAATGGCATTCTGATGAGATAGATGAAAGCGCGCTCAATCCCAATCGTGTTTGTTACGCTGTTTTTGGTGTTTTATTAAACCTACAGTTTTTTCAAGTACAACGAGTGGCTCACATACTTTTGTGGTACGACATTTAAGGTTTTACTGGTGTTCGAGGAGTTATTGGAGGATACCCTTCATGGTAAAAGCAAGCGGAGGTGTTTCTGTTTTAGTTTATTCTTTTTGACGTGGAGGAGTGGAGGATTTGGTTATTTTGTGCAACCGCCAGCGTTTACGAGGGATCCCAATGGAGAGAGACAACTCACTGTTAAGTCAACTTCTTAGGCTTATTCATAGCCACTCGCAAGGCTGTAATGATTCAGGCAGCCTGTTGGACACCAATGAGTCTATTCCTTGTGCTCAAGGAAGTCCCAAGGAGACCCGGAGGCCAATGATGACATCACGGATAGTTACGGAGGGTGAAGGCAGCGTTTTAAACCCTAACAATGGCTTTGGTGAATGCTCGACCAACCCGGTTCATGTTGGATTATCTAAAGACAATGTTCCGGGTAAAAACAACCCCTTGGATGCATACAAAAACATTTCGTTTTCGGAATGGCTTGGCAAATCTTTTACGGCGACTATGCAGGATAAAGACAAAGAAAAAACCGTAAGGGACAATTACAGCTACAAGGATAAATGTAAGCTACTTGAAACCGAGCTATTTAAATATAAAAATTTGTGTTTAGAGAACTGGTACTTGACGCAATGCGTCGAACACAACATTGTACCTAAAGGATTGAGACTGAGTAAATACCCCAGTAACATACGGGGGAATGAAAAGTTATTTAAAACTATATCTGATTTACTGAATGAGTGTGGTATTTCTATTTTGAAAGCAATGATAAGTAGTAATACCGAAATAATAGAGGATATTAAAACACGTATAGATGTTTTACAATTAGATATTACCAAAGATTTGTTTTTTTACACTGCAAGAATATAAAGATGTGTATTGTAAAGTGCTTCATGATGTAGATGTCAATATAACTAAAAACTACAATAGGAAGTTAGGAAAAATTGAACGAGATTTACATGACTACAGAGAGGGTAAGGCATACATGGATCCTGGGAAATTTTATAGGAAGACGTCCTACAATGATAAAGTGCCCAATGGTAATGATGGTTTTGGTAGAAGGTTTGAACCCGAACCCCATTACTCTCATAGGGCTCAAGGCCAGGAAAGGGGGCCTAACTTTGTAAGTCCTAATTATGTAGATGTGGATTATGTAGATGAGGACTATGTAAGGGAAATAGTACCTGACCATGGTTTCCCTTTGGGGGAAGGGGGAGAGGGAGTGAGAAGGTCGGAGAGACTGAAAAAACAGAATCACCCTTTTTCCTATGCAGAAGCAGCAGGGAACCAATACTCGAGGAAACGAGGGACGAACAACTTCAGATAGGGTCTGGTCTAAATGTGACTGTTACAACTATTATGGATCATGAGAATTTTTTAGACAGTAGTTGTAGTAATGTGATTTTAGATAATGTGAACACAAGGTGTGATATACAAGAACTAGAGGGCATGAACAATATTAATGATGGAAATATCATTTCCACCAAATGCAAAATTAGTGTGGACAACAACTTCTACATTTACAACTTTACTGACTTAGAGGTCACTACTTCCTTTTTTGGGCTTTTTACAAAAGGCTTCTCGTTTATTCCCATAAAAAAACCAAAAATAGAGGATTTATTACTTGATGTTAAATTATTTACAAGAAAGTTACACCTTAAGAATTTATTTAAACAAGAAATTAATACGAACATGAACACATTAAAAAGGAAGAGTGTATTCAACCCTCCCTTGCAACATGACATTGCCAATTTTGAGACTCATGTACTATATATGATTAGGGAAGGATATAAAGGGGATGATGGAGTAAAAGAACTGAGTAATTTGACAAGTGAAGAAGTTACCATTTTGAAGAAGTTACAGAGTAACGACAAAATAAGGATCATGAAACCTGCTAAAGGGGGAGGTGTGGTTCTAATGGACCACTGGGACTACACTCGCAGGATGCTGGATATTCTCAGTACAGGGGACAGATACCGAATAGCGTCTAGAAACGAGATGAACATCTGTTACAAGAAAATAGACCTTTGGTTGGAAGACAATCTCCTACAAGGTCTAATAGATTTGGATCTGTATAATTATTTTAAAGTTTCTAAACCTGTAATTCCGGAAATATTCGGCATCCCCAAAATACATAAAGATGTCCAAAATCCCCCTTTTAGACCTATTGTGACCTCTCAGTGTTCCAAAATGCAGCCCCTTGCCATTTTTATAGACACAAAATTAAAGAACTTCCATTTGGACTATAGACATATACTTATTGATTCATGGGACTTTCTTACTAAACTCAATGCTGTTCCATATAATGAAAATTTTGTTTTTGTAACTATTGATGTCCGAGATTTATTTTCTGTAATACCCCATGACATTGGTCTAACCTGGTTTGAACATATGTTAGTTGAATTTAACTTTTGTAACACGACTGACTTCAGGTTAATTCTTGAGAATATGGAGTTGGTGTTGAAAAACAATTTCCTCTATTTTCAGGGAGACATATACCACCAGACGGGTGGGGTGGCAATGGGTTCCTCCTGTGCCCCCACCTATGCCAATATTATAATGCTTTTTTGGGAGCTGGAATACGTTTTCAAATCCAATTATTGGGAAAATGTTATTACATATTTCAGGTTTTTGGATGATATTTTTATGGTGTGGAAAGGGACTGTTGAACAATTAGAGGAATTCATTCATTATTTACACACAACTACTACCTTCCTGGAATTTACTTTCCAATACAATAAGGAACAGATAAATTATCTCGATGTGACAATTATAAAGAACAAGTTGGGTAACAAATATGAATCTCGGATTTTTAGAAAGGAATGTTTCTCAAATTCATACGTTCATTTTGTAAGTGACCATCCCCTATACCTTAGGAGAAATATAGTTAAAGGTCAAATGATCAGGGCCTCCCGCATGACCAGTGAAGATGTTATATGTGTTGAGGAAATGGAATTAATACAAGGGTTATTTAGGGATAGAGGTTACCCACTTAGACTAATAAAGAATGTTAAACGTGAAGTTATGAGAAAACGGAACATTCAGTATATGCCATTATTGACACACAATTATGGAATTGTAGGACAGATAACAACCATCCTCCCAAGGACAAACATTAACATTCCAGATGACAACAATATACCCCGTATGATTTTGACTTATTACAAAGGGATATATTGGATACAAAGAGGCATAAACAAAGCATGGAAAATGTTCTCCAAAATTAGTACTGATGTTTCCATTTTTCAACAACCATTGAGGTTTGGGTTTAGGAAAAATAACAATTTTAAAAAACTATTTGAGAGGAAAAAGCCCCCTTGTGTAAGTGGAACACAGCAAAAGGTGGGGACTTATAAATGTGGTAGATGTGGACAATGTACCTTTCTATTGGGGGAGAAAATGCTTTGGTTGAGTAAACTAAGCCTAGAATTGAAAAGCAAGGGCTATCACACCTGTCACACTAAGGGGGTGGTTTATTTAGCCCTGTGTTTGACCTGTGGAAAATATTACGTCGGTAAAACCGAACGTAAGTTAAAACAGCGGGTCTATGAACATATAAGAGATATAAATAAAAGAAATGACAATAATGCCCTTTTTAGGCATACTGAGGTGTGTGAAAAAGCCAATATTAAGTTTTGGGTCCTTGAAGAGGTTATAAGAAGTGACAGGGGAGGTGATTGGGAGTCCCTACTAGAATACAGAGAAATGATTTGGCAACTCAGGCTTGATGCCTGTGGTTCCAATGGGATGAACGATCACCTCTCCATTAAACCTGCCCTAAAACTTCTATCCAATAACCCTAAATTGAGTTAAATAGATTTGAGTGGGTATATTGGACTTCTAAGGAGGATGTTCCTGATGGCCACCATTATTTTTGGCTATTTTTGGCTATTATTTTTGGTTATTTTTTGCTATTTTATACAATTGTTACACTGTTATAGAGTAGATGAGGTACACTCAAACAAAATAATAGATACCATATATATATATATATATATATATATATATATGTACAAACATAGAATATACAGAATATAACACATATTTATATATACACAAAGGTTGATTTATGTATTTTTGACGACATCTGGAGCACTTTGTATGTATTTAATTTATTTTGCTATTTATTCCACAACATTTAAGACAATACATGCACTATAGTTAAATGTTTTTATTGTCATATATATATTTTAAATATATTAAATATTTTTAAATATTTTTAGATAAAGTTTTTTAACATTTGGTATTAAGAAAATTCCTGTACTTTGTACAAAGTTATACATTTCTGATTTAGCATTGTGTATTGATTTGAAATGTCAGTAATTAGGTTGTTATTCAATTAATTAATTAGCTGGTACTGTATTTAAGGTTAGTTAACAGTGGATACAATGGATTCTGATGAAGTCTTGATGAGATAGATGAAAGCGCGCTCAATCCCAATCGTGTTTGTTACGCTGTTTTTGGTGTTTTATTAAACCTACAGTTTTTTCAAGTACAACGAGTGGCTCACATACTTTTGTGGTACGACATTTAAAGTTTTACTGGTGTTCGAGGAGTTATTGGAGGATACCCTTCATGGTAAAAGCAAGCGGAGGTGTTTCTGTTTTAGTTTATTCTTTTTGACGTGGAGGAGTGGAGGATTTGGTTATAATGTATTTCTTGGCATTGAGTTTTAAGCTGTGGCTTTGGCACCAGTTATTTGTCTGTGTTAGTCTTTCCTGTAGGATGTTAGTGTATTGGCAGGATTCTATGACTGTTCCTAGTTTGCAATCGTCTGTAAACTTGGTCAGGCAGAGAACCTTGAAATTGACCTTGATTTCTGAGAAGTAGATGCCAAAAAGGAGTCGACTCAGCACAGAGCCTTTAGTGATTGGCCTCTTTGTGAAGGTGGTCTCCCCATCCTAATTTCCTGGGTTCTGACTGAGAGCCAGCTGGCTATGCAGTGCATAACATAACAAGCAGTGCAACTTAGAAGAAAATTCTAAAGACATGCTTCTGGAGCATTTCTCCCCGGGCCTCCGCTGAAAACAGGATCTGTGGAACCTAGTCGGACTTTCCCGGTCAACAAATGTTAAATAAAATAAAAAATAAATAAAATAAATAGATTAATTTCTAGAGAAGGCATAGTAGATGGATGAGTTTCTAGAAGGACAAGAGTACAGTGAGCCATTTAACCTGATCTATCCATGATTGCATGGAGGTATGGAGTATGGAATAACGTAAAACGCATACACATAGAGTGCTGATAACAAGAAGGAATAGGACCTATGAAATAGCTATTTTGTTAGTCAGTGGTAGCTTGTGAGTTACCAGTAATGTAAATCTGTAGTCCTTGGTATGATCATGTTGTCTAGTCATGGCTGTCAAAGTAATGGCATTCTGAAATGTTCACTGTGTGCTTCCTAAGTAATATCTTAAAGTTGTCCATAGTGGTGGTTACCCTGAGTTCTGGTAGTATATTGTTCCAGTTTACTGGAACTAGTTTGAAGAAGGTTTTTTCTGTTATTTCTGCTTTATATGGTTGTCTAATAAGTAGGTTGTCATCTGTCTTTCTGAGGGTGTATACAAAACTCTTGTGTAGCAGGAGGTGCTGCAAGGGAATACAACACTGTTCATTTAGTTGCATGAATGTTAAGAGTATTAAGAAGAAATGTAAATCTAGTTTCTACTTGGAAGCCAATTACACTGGCTTATTGTAAAGCAGTGATGCTCATGTGGGATGATAAGATGAATGAAATGTAGAACTTTATTTTTTGTCTTTTGGAAAATTTGGCCCTAAATATAAGGCTGTGACAGAGAGTCAGTATTCCAGGTTAGGCAGTAGGAAATTAACTGCAATGGCTTTTTTAGCTTCTATAGTTAGAAGGTAAGAAATTTTGTAGGTCACTTTCAGCTTTGTGTGCACTTTTTGTGACTGGAGTTCTAAATAATTAGAAAATTTGATCCCATTCTCACCTATAACATGAAGCAAACAATGAATCCAAGTCAAATGAAAATTCAAAAAAGTTTAATGTTAAAAGCCAAGGATGAGCAAAGAATTCATTTTTGAAAAGCACATCCCATACAAAGTAAAAGGAACTTCATCAGAACTTCTAATTTCATCATCACCAAAGCTTTAAATACACTAAGACTATCACATGGCAAAAGCGCATAACTGAAACCACCAATGAAACAAAAATCTAGTTAATTACGGGTATATATATATTTTTAATTTTACTCTTATTAAAACATTCATTTTATAAAATCTGTACTTGAAAAATTATTTGTATAATTCTATTAAGATAAAGAATGTATTTTACACCATGCTAATATCGCCCCAAATATAAAAATGTGCCCAAAATTCAGCATAAAATCAGCTGCCCTCAATTTTAAGATTGAAATAATTGATATGTGCTCATTTAACCCTGGAAAACTGATGCATTAAGGCTTAGTTGCCAAAATAATTGTCTATATTCAAATCTCATTTCCCACGCACCACCTCTCGGGTAAGTGGGATAATATCAAAAATCCTATATCAAAATCAATTATACTTTTGACATACAGAGAAATGTTTGTATAACATATTACTGGGGTTCTTTCTGCCAATATCATAACAATGTTCATACACATGTTTTTTAAAGATCTTTCTGTTTTTCCAATATAATATGTGGTGCATGCTTCACAGTTTGCAAACCTGTGGCATTACAATAACCACTTTATAACATTTTAAACAAAGTTCTTCACCCACATAAATAAATGCACATTGGGGAAATCTACCACATTTACGAGTCCCTTTACAACTTTGCCAGCCACATTACTATGGTTCTTCTTTCCATATCCAGTCAAACTGTTTTAAAGTACGGGAAGACTTGAACATGAAGTGTAGCTTCTTACCAACAACCTTGTGTACTTTATTACCGGCTCTAAAAATAACCCAATTCACCCTAATAATATTTTTTATTTTGTTCGATCCCATTGAATAAGGTAAAACTAACACATTCAGATAAAAAGCTGACTCCTTATGAGTAGTAAAGTTAATCAGAGTATAGCTGGGAGAATCTCCATCCACTTCATTGTTGTTAATTGAAGTATCAACAATGTTACCTTTCCCCAAGAAGGGTTTGCACTTATTACCCCATTCCTTGGCTACCTCATTTCTAATAGAGCTCACCAATTTCTTAGGATACCACCTCTCAATGAAAATATTCTCTAACAATTCACTTTCATGGTTAAATGTGGCTTCTTGTCAAATGTATAAACTGATCTCTAACCAAGTTTCTTTTAATGTAAAAAGAGTAAAAACAGTTGTAATGTAAATATGCATTAGAGTAAGTTGATTTCCTATAAACTGAGGATTCAAAACCATTGACACCTTTAAAAATCATGACATCCAAATAAACCTTTCATAATTAAATGTAGAAGTAAATTTTAAAAAAGTAGTTGTACTATTTAAATACTCCCAAAAGTCTTGCAAGTTTGTCTTAGAACTATCCCACATGATGAAAATATCATCCAAAAATCGAAAGTAGTTTTTACAATGAGAGTAAAATCTTGAAGGGAATACAGAGTCTGAATCCTGTTATTATTTCTTGAAAGATATTTAATCCTTCAACTGTTGGAATACATGTAAATAAATCAATTACATCAATTGTCACAATGTCAGGTTTTACTCCACATATCCTTTGTAATTTGACTTAAGAAACCCATGAATCATTCAAAATGTGATGAGATTTAGATAAGTATGGTTTGAGCAAATGATCTCTGTAGACAGTCAGGAAATGATATTAGCATGGTGTGAAATGCACATGTTAAATACATTTATTTTAATAGAATCATTTAAATAATTTTTCATTTTTGGTGTGGATTTTTATAAAATGAATGTTTTAATAAGAATAACATTGTTTTTTAAAATATGCCTGTAATGAACTAGATTTTTTGTTTCATTGGTGGTTTTAGTCAGACAATTTTGTCGTGTGGTAGTCTTAGTGTAGTTAAATCTTTGGTGATGGTGAAATTAATAATTCTGATGAAGTTCCTTTTACTTTGGTTGTGGCAAAGATTCTTATTCCTGAACATTTTCTTGGTTGACTGGAGTTCTACATGAAGTTGAAATTACATAGTTTGATCTCGAGTAAAGCTAAATATTTATGTGGCGAGTAAAATGGTAGTGATTGCTTGGATAGATCAGACATCTTAAGTTCTTTGTCTTAAAAAGTTAGTATTTGATTCTATATCCAGTTTCAGATTAATGCAAAGTCATTTTGCAATAATTCAGACAGTTCTGTCTGTGAAGAAGAAACTCTTCAGATGACTTCAGATGACTTCCAAGAGAGGCCATTAATAAATAATGATAACACCAATGGACCAAGTACTGATCTTTGTGACATACCATTGGGATTAGCCTTTAAATTTGGCTTAATCTCATCATTTGTAATGATAAATGTTCTGAGGTAATTCCTGAACCAGTTGTACACTTCATCTGAGAAATGTCATTCTTAGTTTTTACAGTACTATGTTATAGTCAACTCATTTGAAAACCTTTTTGTGGTCTATGAATTTAACACCTGTAAGCTTGTCCTCACTGAAATTATTGTTAATGATATTAGTGAGTAGATAGATGACAGTGGTAGTTCTATGTCTAGGTCCAAAGCTGTGTTGCATTTGTACATAATTATTTTCAAATAATTTAGCTATTGGATCTAGGTTGGCCACTGGTTGATAGTCTTAAGCTGTTTTGGGAGTAATAATCATTGGTAATGGAATAACGTTACTTAGCTTAAAGAGTTTAGATACGTGTTTTTACATAGTAATAAAGTAAATATGTAGGTCACTAGAGCAGCTAATTATTGACTCTCTTAATTAAGAAGAAGAGAGACTGTGTAGTGTAATAATTGGATTGAAACTGACAGAAATTTTAAGTTCTTCTTTCACTTACTTTTTTGTGATTGCTTTGAAGTAAAAGTATGGATAGTCAAGGTACTTATGTAAAGGCTCAATTGGTGTGGGAGAGGTAACGTTGTTGAATGGAATTTGATGTCTCGTGGAGGATTTTTTTATGTTTTTTTATGTCTTGAATGGTCTCAGCCTGTGTATTAATAGTGTTCTTTTGTATTTTAAGTATTTTGTGTCTGGTTAGGTTTTTCACTGCGTTTCAGAACTGTCTAGGATTTTGAAGGCACCTTTAGTAGAGGTTCCTTGAATAATCTGATTTTGCTTTATCTGTTGTAACTCCTGCTAGTTTTCTAAGGCTGATATATTTCTGCTGTCTATTGGAGTTGCTAGGGTCCTGTTTCCATTCTTTCCTAGCTTGGTCAAAGTTATTTAAAAGCTGTACAACTTATGAGGTTAGCCAGGGTACTTTATTTGCATTAATTCTTCTGTTTTTATATAGTATAATTTGTTCTGAATAGGTAGTAGTGTATTAATAAATGCAAATAGAGCCTCATCTGGGCAAGAGGCTCTATGTAGTGGTTCATAGGTTAGAACTAGGCTAACTGCCCTTGTGAGCCAATTTCAAGCCTAGCCAATTACCCCATGTGAGAATCAAACCCTGCACCTTGTGTCTGTAAGGTAAACACCTTAACCATTATGCCATCCTCCCACCCCTATCTGTCTCATTTATTTTTTTATGGGCATCTTCAGTGTCTTCTGAGATAGTTCTGGAAGTTGTGTTAATAAGTGGGTGTTTAGGTGTTTCCAGTATGCGAGGACTGGACAGTGGTCACTGAGTTTATTAGTAAGCACTTGTACTGATAAACATTTATCACAGAACTTTGCCAGAACAAAATCTAGGATTGCGTATTTATTGGTATTAGTAAGCAAACTAGATGCTCTTTTAACCATTTAAATTAGGTTCTTATGTAAAGATAGTGTGTGTAGTTTGTTTTCAAATAGGTTTAAGAATTCCATAATGATGTTTCCCATTATTATTACTTTATTATGCTTCACCTTAACTAAGATAATAAGTATGATTAACAACTAAGGATGCCTGAGGGCATGGAATATGCGTTTTCACTGGCAATAAATATTTCATTGTAACCAGACAAGATAATCTCAATGACAGTCTAGCTGGGTTTTGGCAGCACTGTTCTAGAACAGTTTGGTCTCTAAATTACTTTTTATTTTAACTAAGGTTAGCACCCCCTTCCTGGTCAGGCCCCAGTTTGGTTATCAAAGAAAGTAGTATAGTTATAATATCATCATTTTTGAGGAACAGCTATATGACAGATATGTCCAGGATGGCACATGAGGCACTTCTACTATCCACATTACTCAGTGAGAGTTATTGGAAAAAGGATTTGAATATGGTGAAAATAGAGGCAATGTGGAGGTACATAAAAAGAAATACTGGAAACAGAGAAGAAATGCTTCAAGTGAGTGGGACAGGTCCTAAGAAAAATAAGTAAATATACCTGTTGAATAAGTAAGTTCAGCTAGAATGAATGAAACAAACGGATAAGCTCTAGAAGTAGTTTAGTACCGTAGATAAGAAGGGAAATGTATGGAATTGCAGACATGGAAGTATTATCAGATGCAAGAACTGGGTAAGGATGGAATGAAAAAAGATGGGAACAAGAGCTGGAATAACATATGCATTTTGATAGTAAAGCAGTCTTCATTATTCTAAGGATATGTATTGAAGCCTAAGAGGGGAATTGAAACAAAACTTTTGAAACCTTTGCACCAAAGCCATTTCACAGTGGAATAACTCACTCTGGGAACCCATGGATCAACAGCTATTTCATGGTTCCCTTACAAGGTTCCACTTAAAACCTTGTAGATTGACTGTATTACCTTAGTGTTTTTAATACCCCCAATTCTACTTTAAAACAGAGCCTGGGGTTGGGAAAGTTCAACATAATGTAGAATCTTTAACTTGGAATGTTTCTGCATTCGTAATTTAAAGAATCATATCTGCTATGGTTTTCCTTTGGCAGAAGGACATAGCATGGATAACAGCAGTCTCATTGCAGAAGCTGCATCCTAATTTGGCAGCCTAGGGAAGTGGCTAATGCTAATTAGCCATGTGCTCTTCCCCAGAAATGGCAAGGGTTCCCAATTAACATGGCAGAGTAATTCAAACTCCCTCTGCTGAATTAATTTTTTCTGGACAAGGAAAAAGAAAGTGCCACAACCCATTTATTTCTATAGCAGTAGCATGGAGCTGTGTGTGTGTGTGTGTGTGTGTGTGTGTGTGTGTGTGTGTGTGTGTGTGTGTGTGTGTGTGTATGCATGTGCATGTGTGCCTCTCTCTCTCTCTGGATGGGAGAGGTTAGTGATTCTCTATGGTCCTCCTACTATCTGTGTTACAGATGCAGGTGCTAGGTGCTCCATTGTGTAATTGCTCCAGCCTTGTAGTAGACTGATTCACTATAACAAAAATTCCCAAGTACTGAGTTGCTGACCTTTTGGGAGAGTGGGTGACTATGAATTGGTTGTTTTTTAGGTAGAGGGTATCTCTACTACAATGATGAGTGGGATGGTAGGGATAACACCAACTAGGTCAGATCCAACAGCTCAGTGTTTGACTCAGAGACTTGGTACTGAGCGATTAATGAGGTAGTTCTCTGTGTGGCTTTATCTTGCCTCTGAATCAGAGATTTTCTGTATTTTTGGTATCATGCTAATTGACTAACCTGTGTTGATCAGTTAGAGCAAAAGTCGAGAATATGTATCAATCCTGCCCAGAGCATAACTCTACTTTCTTTAACTTTATCATATCCTCAAGAATTTTGAATCAAGATGCCTTATTTTTCCAATTCCTGTGTAACCTCTCAAACTTGATTGCCCATGTGGACTTGTATGACGACCTTAGCAACAGTGGGAACTCTAGGATAGGCCTGAATTCTGTGTCACATAACAGTTTCATCATTAGATGAAGACTGCATTAAACAGATCTGTCATAACTATGCCCTTTAATCTACTGAACCAGAAATGTAGCTGTTCAATGTGTCCATTAACTTACAATAGTATGTCTGTTAAGACCCCCAGGTCACTATAGACTTCTGGTGAATTCAGTAATAAATTGTTCAATATGTAAATTGTTTCAGACTTCCAAGGGATATTGGAGACATATGACTTCTTATAAAAAAATTTTAAAATTAAAAAAAAAAACAAAAAAAAAAAACTGTAAGCCTGTTTCCTACCTTTCCTGTAACTAGTGTTCCAGATACAGCTTTGCTGTATCCAGGACTGTATGCAAGCTTCTGAGCCCCCCAAGCCTTTCTGTGTTGGAGGGAAGCCTTCTAGCTTATCAATGGAAGTGGTAAGCACTAGGTAACCTGTCTACCACATAAGGAGTGGTTCTGGCCCAGAAATTGTAGTTATTGGCCATTTGGGCAATCTCTTCCATCACTCTCAACTTTCTGATTTGAAAGCCTGCATTTGCACTTGTTTCTGTCCTGTAACTTGTCTAGTGCAGATACAGATTCTTAGTTTTAGCACTTAAATTTGCTTATTCATGCTCAGCACTTGTTCAGAAGTTGTAAGCACTAAATAAGCTACTAATTACTATAGCACTCAATCTTTCTCATTACATAGAAGAAAACAGTTTTTGTACTTACTTTTCTCACTTGCTTAGAGAAAAAACAGCTCTTGTACTCACTTTCCTCACTTATCTAGAGGAAAATAGTTTTTTATTCAGGCATGTCCAAGGGTCAGCTCCCAGTGTTCTCTCCTGTCTATCTGATGAATCTGGGCATCTTGAGGCAATGTAGAAATTGCCTCATGTACACAGACAACCCTCTCCTCCTACCACCCAACACTACAACCTGTGAATGATGCACTTATCTAGCCAAACTGGAGGTAAAGCTCTCTCCAACCAAGACTGAACTTGACAGTCATGAGGAGAAGGTAAACATTTGCACCACACCACACTCATCACATAGTCTCACTAAATCTACACCACCAAAATCCACACATAGTAACACAAAAACATTTGCGGAGGCTCTCAATAATAAAGCAACAGAGATCTCCAAAGCAGAAATGCAAGCGACCTCCATCCCCCAACATAACCCAAATGACACATAGCCCACAGACTCAGTGTGCCACTCAACCACAGCTAAAAAGGCAAAACAACGTACCCAACACACAAGGTCATAGGTGACTCTATAGTCAGGCACAATGATGTCCCACTCACCAGGCTAAACAAGGAGAATGTTACTGTCAGCTGCCTGTCGGGTGTCAGGATCCGCCACATAACCCTCACACTCAGGTCACTCCACAACAAGTACAAATATGACTCTGTCATTGTCCATGTTGGTGTGAATGACCTGAGATGTACCTCCCTGGACTACATGAAAAGAGACATGGAAGAGCTCTCCGATCTTGTAGTCCTGGCAGGTATGACCCTAGCCCTGAGTAGCATTCTGCCATCGCCCAGAATGATACCGTAGTACAAGGACAAAATGATTGACTTAAACAATTTGCTAAGCTTCTGGTGTCATTCTAAGGGGATCCAGTATCTGTCTGCCTGGGACGACATGGTCAACAGACCACGATGCTTTGCCACAAATGGCCTGCACCTGTCGCCCCTGGGATTTCGGATACTGGCTAGGGCTTTTGCTGCCCCTATAGTGCCTTTTTTAGGCAAGGTTCAAATAACAAATTCACCACCATAACAGGAACAGGCAAGCAAAAACTGAGGGTAATGCTACTCAATGCTAGAAGTCTAAATCTCAAAATGCACTCACTTGAGGCACTCCTTAAAATGGAGAGCATCGATATCTGTGCAGTGACTGAGACCTGGTTCAAGGCTCCAGAGAGCACCCCTGCACTACCAGGCTATAACTCATACCACATGTTTCAGCCATGTAACCTGAACCGAAAAACCAAAGGCGGAGGTGTGTCCATATTCATTAAGGATATCCACACCTCCAGGCTAGTTGCTCAGCATAATGCATCTGAGGTTATCCAAGTGCAACTAACTCTGGGCAAAACTGCAATCCAAATTGTAGCTTGCTACAGATCCCCCACCATGCCCCAGGATTCCCACTCCTCTTTTCTTGATGTACTGGAAAATATTAGGGTTCAACCAAACACCCTAATAATGGGCGACTTCAACTACCCCACCATTAACTGGGAAAACTACTCGTGTACCAACTCCTTAGCTCAACGCTTTCTGGAATTCATAAACTCCAATACCCTGGATCAACTTATCCACACCCCCACCAGAGGCAACAATATCCTAGACCTAGTCATTACCAACATGAGTGACCGGTGTTCCACACCTGAAGTCAACTCCTCATTAGTCAGATCCGACCATAAGCTAATCACCCTTGATATCCACATCCCGCCCCCACCCCCCATTAAGGAAACCACAGTAAAAAATGTCTCCAAGCAAACTTCATGCTTCTTAAGACAGAAGTGGTGAACTTCATGACACCCATGCAGATGGACAATACAGTTACAACTGCTGAATCCTACACAAATGCACTCTATAAGCACTTACACGAGTGCATGGATCATGCTATCCCAAACAGAACCAAGACGCTATCCTCCAAAAAAAGGAAGCCAATCTGGTGGTCCCCTGCCATAAACAAACTGTACAACTGAAGGAAGAAACTGTTGCAAAAGAGAGTAAAATCCCATGAGTGGAGAAGCTCCCTGGTCAGCCTCAGTAAGAAGCTGAGATCCCTTATATTATCCTCCAAAGCTAGCTACAAAAGCAAAATTGCCAATAATTCCAAGGACAACCACAAAGCATTCTATAGCTATGTCAAGAATCTCGATGGCAACACCCAGATCTGCTCTGAGTTACAGCACAAAGGCACGAAAATTACAGAACGAACTGATATTGCCAACATCCCAGCAGATAGGTTCATTGTTAACTTTACCCCCCTCTCACCCCCTAAAGGGCCCATATCTATACAGGAAGAATGCAGAGTCCCTGTAATCACAGCTACACAGGTAAAAGCTGCACTCTCTAAAGCTAAAAATACAGCATCCATGGGACCGGACAGCATCCCAGGCTGCGTTTTACACGAACTTCAGAACGAACTGGCTCCCAACTTAAACACCATGTTCAGTAATAGCCTTGCATCAGGCTTTGTGCCCACTGAATGGCGCACAGCAACAGTTATCCCGCTCCACAAAGGGGGAGCCACCACTGATCCCGGGAACTATCAACCTATTAGCCTGACGAACCTCGTCTGCAAGGCCATGGAACATATCATCATGGAACTCATAAACAAAGACATTGGCAACCTCCAAACTCTGGATCCCACCCAGTTCGGGTTTGTGAAAGGCAGATCATACCTCTTGAACCTGATCGACTTCTTTGAGGCAGTCACGAAAGCCGTAGATGAGGGTAAGGTGATTCACACAGCCGATCTTGACCTCGCCAAGGCTTTTGACACTATCCCCCATTCTGGAATTATAGCTAAACTCACTAAACTAGGTATAAATCCCTACATCACAAGATGGGTTGCCAAATGGCTCACTGACAGACCCACACTATAAAAGTTGCAGACTCCAAATCTGACCTCAAAGCAGTGACAAGTGGAGTACCACATGGTTCCATCCTGGGACCTCTCCTGTTTGGTATCTACTTCTCTGATGTACAGGCTAATGAAGTTCGCAGCTGACAGCAAACTAGGAGCCATATTCAAGTCCCCAAATGATGTGGACAATCTACAGAAGGGCCTCGCTGAGACAGATGCCTGGTGTCAGAGCCATGGCCTTAAGCTCAATGCCAAAAAGTGCAGTGTCATCCCCTTTGGTAAAAACTGTGTACCCATGAGCAACCACATAGGCAGCAATCTACTTAACACCAAATGTGTGATAAGAGATCTTGGGACCCAGGTGGACAGTAGTCTCTCCTTTTGATAGTCACATCACCACAGTAGTCAGGAAGTCCTTCTACATGGCACACCTCATCATAAAAGGGTTCTCATCCAGGAAAAAGAGGTCATTGTTCCCCTCTACTTGACACTCATTAGACCCATTATAGAGTACAATGCCCCTTTTGGAATGTACCTCACAAGACATCTGCAGCAGCTGGAAAGGCCACAGAAATACCTCACAAAGAGGATTACTGGCCTCAAACAAATGCCCTACACTGACCGCCTCAAAAAACTCTAGCTTTACTCCATAGCATATCGCCTACTCCGAGGTGATCTCTGCCTAACATATAAAGCTATGTCAAACCCAGAGCTGTTGGACATGCTACACCTAAAGAAATCCCAATCCCGCCGAGCTACATGCTCTAGGGACCTAAACCTTGTCACCACAATAAACAGGACATGCTGGAGGGATAGATTCCTGTCCCAGAGACTTATCATACTCTGGAAGAGGCTACCCATCTATGTCAAGCAAAGTTCTTTATTAGCACTCTTCAAGAAAAATCTTGATGAGTGGATGGGAAATAGGAAATACACCCCAGGGATCACTTCTGTGTCTCTGCTCGACAGTGGCACAGGAAAATAACTTTCTTGGGTGGCGTAAGCCAGGGAACCTTGTTGGCTAGGCTTACGTAGGCCCTTGGGCCGATAGCCTAGTACTTACCTATGAACCTGTGAACCTATAACCTGCCTTTATCCAGGTGCACAAGAACGGAAAGGAGAGTTATAAGATATCACGACACTCTGATGAGCTGATATACTTACCATTTTCAGACTCTTTATGCATTTATTTATAGTATCTATATCAGGTGATACTATACAGCTCATGTATATTGTAAAAAGTAAATGCACTACATTAGACCCTTTTGCTATTCTTGTATTAATGTTATATTTCCTCCCATACATACAGCATGGATGTGGTGTTAGTGTCCTATTCATATAACTGTGTCCTTATAGATCCCAGTTTCTTCATAACAACCATGTGTTTAATGTAATTAAACATTTATTTTTATCTTCAAGCATTAAAATGGTCACTAGTCCACTTATACCTCAGCCTCTGAGCATTAAAAATCATAGCACTGTCCTTTAAAAATCATAGCAGATGGTCAGAAAGGGAGCATTCTCTTATTTTTCACAACTGATTTTATAGTAGACCCTATATAGTTAGCGGCAGTCATTTTTTTTTCTGTAAGTTTAATTTCTTTATTCAATAAGGTATGTCCCTATAAACAGGTCTGACTTTATGAGGAGTACAGTAACACCAGGAGGAGCAAGGCCACATTTGACGGCTAAAATCACAGTATAATTTCTAAATCATAGCAGTTTAGAGGTATGATTTCACTGTTTGTAGTCCATAATATAAACTCCTAAAAACACAGTTGGTTTGTTATGGTAGAAAACCCTTTTCTGAATACATATTGGGATATACCTAGCTGCAACTTCTGGTTAGTTTATGCACTGTGCCTCCATAACTTTACATTTATTACATCTGTTACGAAGTAAGTTGATTTCACTGTATAAAGAAACTGCAAATCAAATTTGATTTTCTTTTTCAATAGGGACAACTTCTCATTCTGTATTTACCCCCAGATTCTTTCAGCAGTCTATAGAAAATGTAGCATGAAGACTGAGTTGAGTCTACATTTGGATTCTATCAGCTAGGATCCCAATGAAAATGTACATTACACCACTCACATCAGCTGTGTACAAGTTTTATTTCACATGGAAAAATTCTCATATTTTTTATTAAAGATGTGGTAATGCTAGAGCCATGTCTC
This sequence comes from Protopterus annectens, assembly GCF_019279795.1. Taxonomy (NCBI): domain Eukaryota; kingdom Metazoa; phylum Chordata; order Ceratodontiformes; family Protopteridae; genus Protopterus; species Protopterus annectens. The sequence goes on along the minus strand of NC_056748.1, from coordinate 20,130,572 downwards.
TATATTCTGTTTCCCATATTTCCCATAGACTTATGAGAGATGATTTATGCCTGGCATATAAGGCATCCTTGGATGCCGCTCTGATCAAATGAAACAAACAGCACCAGAACTACTAGAGCTAAAGATTTAAAATTTTGCTTGTGACTTAAAAAGGACCTGTTGGATGGATGGGTATGTGTCTCAGAGAATTGCCATTCTCTGGAATAGGCTTCCCATCTATGTGAAGCAGAGCCCTTCCCTAACCCTATTCAAGTGCAATCTGGACCAGTGGATGGGAAATTAGGATTTCACCCTGGTCTGACGCCTATGTCTTTGATGGGCAGAGGCAGCCATTAAACCATGTTCTAACTAACATACACCCCTTAAAAGAACATCTAAGGTACAATAACTCATGAAATACATTTGGGTTGCATGGCTAGGCTTAGAAAGGCCCCAGTTGTTCTTAGACTAATATACACCTATGGGCTTCTGAACCTAATGGCAAACAGAATCATTGATTATCCTAATTTCATCTATTTTTTCCTCCTAAATATTCTTAATAATGGCAATAATCTCTTCCTGTCTTTTTTTCAACCCTAAGATTAAATTTAAGTCTGTTTTCTTATTTTTCTGAGCTATTGATTTTTTACATGTCTGCTTAGTACTTTATATTTTCTCTAACTTCTGCTACTCTATACACTTCATTTTATTCTTGAAGCATTTGATTTTCATCTTTATTAGGAATTTGCCCATTTCTTAGAGTTCTGGAAAGCATAATATGGCTACCTACCAACATTTGGGATTTGGAAATGCAGAGCAGGTCACTTGTAGCCTTGATTTAACTACTTTCCAAGAATTAAGCAGTACAGAACAAATGCATTCAAATGAAACATTGAGAAAATGATCCTACAACCAAAAATGCCACACTAAAAATGGATACCAGGAGAATCTCTGTGCTACACAAAGGCAGCATAGTTATACAAGCTATAATCCAAATCTGAATCAAAGTACAATAACTAATTAGTGCAACTTGCATTTCCCTACCCATTAGGTATAGCTCACTTTCATCTTTCTTCCCTCCCTCTTAAACATAAGACTATTTATATGAAAAATAGCGAACACTTTCTTTACTGTATTCACTGGTATATCATGGACTTTTTTCAAAAGGACAAAGAGATTGAAATGTCTGATCTTTCCTCATTAACTGGATAAGCAATTGGTACCAGAAGAGTTTAGAGTAATGCCATCCTTGGAACCCCCTCCTGCCTGTCATAAAAAAAAAAAATCACGCAATGCTTTCAACAATTACAAATTAGAAACTGGTATGATATTCTTTAAAAATTCATTACTTTTATTGATGGTGTGCCATGCACTATTCCTCATCATGAACTAATTAAGACATTTAGGTTAGTGATCTATCCCTCAAATTTCCACTTTAGCTCAGTGAAGCTGAATAGATCCTTAAACAGTGTAATGGCTGACTGAAACTTGATGGTATTAATCCCTTTCACAATCCCTACTCATTCAGTCCTATTATTCTTAATTAACAGTCTTCAGATGTGTTTAAAGGTCCAGTATTTTTGCACTTGGAAAACAAAAATCCATACATTTCCAGATTCTTCCCTGCAACTATACTTGCCAACCCCTGTAGTTAAGCAGTCTGTTGTGGCAAGTGATTATCCTTTCCTGAAGTGATGTTCACATATCAATGAATCCTAAATATGTACAGTAGTTTCTGAACACATGACCCTAATATACTGTTTCCTTTAGCATCTATGCTGCTAAACAAACACAGGCTAGCTTTGGTGCATTAGAGACTTTATTACGTTATTTATGGGACCGCCATTATTATCACTGCTATCTTTACATCAGTGCGTAATCATATGCTAACTACTACTGACATTTATACAACTTCTTTTCATACCAATGGCAGTATATAATCTCTTTACATCATCTATGTGTTTATTAAATTTGCTAAATTCTGGTAATAATTATGTACATTTTCACAAATATAAGTACATGAGGACAGATGTGCAGAAGCATAAATGTTTCTATTACATTGTAAATAGTACTATCTTTATACTTTACCTTTAATTGTCTTGCCACATTGTGTTCCAGGTTATGGTAGAAAATCCTTACTTCTGACTATCTTATCTATTGGTAAATGGATTGAATAAATACATAAAACTCAGTACTGAAGTACTTATTCTAAATATATACTGTATGCTCAGTCATGAAGAGGAGTCATATAACCACCCCAATAGAAAATGAGTATAATGCAGCTTGACAGCCAGGACATTCTAATGGTGATTCACTACTCCTGGTGGCACCCATCTGTATAAGGTTATGACTATGAAATAGTTTGACAGCTTCTAGGAAACGTAAAACTCTTTGGAAATCAAATCTGAATATTCAGCTATAAGTAGAGCTTAAGTAAGCCTTCAGACACAGCAGTAACAAACGTGTAGATTGCTGAATGTCTGAGGACTAGCTCATAGTTTTTGATATATTTCATTTTTCTTGATGGATATTTTAAATGCTGCTTTAAATTATTATGCTATAAGCCACAATAATTTTTTGATTTTATGTATTTACTAAATGAGAAAAAAAGAAAATATGCATGCTCACTCTGGACTGAATTTAAACAGAATTGCAGTGGGGCTTGTGTAAGACAATTGTAGTGGGGTTGATGTGACGATAATAATAATAGTAAATATATAAATATCACATACTATATTACCATCCCCAGTAGGGTTTCGATACTTTTCAATAGCTAAGAAAACAAATTTCTTAAAAGCAATACAAAATCTGGAAAGCCTATAAAGGCCATGTTTTCCATCCTGTTTAAAATTACTGCACAGATGTTCAGAAATCTGCTTATTAAATTATCTCTCACTTTTTCCAGTATAGGAAGATAAATATGTTCAACTGTAGTGATTTGATTATCATAATAATATTATCAAACTTTTCAACAAGGGTTTCACATGTGTTCCATTATTATTATGAAATAGTTTTGTGGATGCTTTAATTGAACTTTGAGTTTGTATAGGAAAATTAATTTGCAGTTATTTGCTAATAAACAAGAAGAATGCAACACAGATAAGGTCATTTCTGCTAATGTTCTTTTAACCCTTTATTGCACCCTAATGTACTACATTTTGAAAAAAAAAACAGGATATGTGATGTTGAGTTTAGACATTTTGTATCTTTAGAAATGAAGAAAAAATATTTTTCAAATTTGACATACTGGAAGTCTTAGTTCTCGCAAAGATTATAGACTTTTAAACGCAGATAAGGGTGGGGGTAGTTATCATGAGTATAAGTGCTTTTGACTAAATATGAATTATATTAGAATTATTTCATCATTCTGTGAATGAAATGAATATTAATTATCAAAATAAGGACTTGTTTATGGAAGAATTAGTGAGGAAAGGGATGATTTTTAACAAAATGTTTGAATATTTGAATGTTTAACACATAGTATTGGATAATGTTTTTCCATGGTGCATAAAACTGTTGCAGTACCACCTTTCAGACCAGTCATCACAGGAGTGGGTCCAATATTGAATCATTAGCTACATTTGTGGATTACAAGTTAAATGTATCTATCACTTATTTCCAGAAATGGTGACAGATTATTTGGGATTTTTTGTACAAACTTGGTCAAAATTAATTTAAACATGATTTCTTTTTAGTGACTACTGACATCAAATATTTATTTTCTTCTATTACCCATATAACTTTCAGAGAAATGGAAAATGCAAGTAAAGTTTAATATTAGTTCACAAGACATTGTGCTATGTTTTTGTGGAACTAATATACATACCTGCATCTATATATATATATATATATCTATGGGTTCATGTCAAACCAACGACATGCTAAAATAACGAAAGTCACTACATCGAAACAAAACCATCGACAGTTCAAAACATCGACAGTACATTTATACGTAAGTACAGTGCTAACATGGGTCCTGCAAGGGGGAAGTAAAGGATATGATATGATACTGTACCCATACTACTTCCCCCTTGCAGGACCCATGTTAGCACTGTACTTACGTATAAATGTACTGTCGATGTTTTGAATTGTCGATGGTTTCGTTTCGATGTAGTGACTTTCGTTATTTTAGCATGTCGTTGGTTTGACATGAACCCATATATATATATATATATATATATATAAGTATCTATAGGAAAAGCATTTCTGGTTTGAGGGTGACAGTTTTAAACAAGGTAAGGAAATTGCACTGGGACCTGCACATGTTTCGATATTTGTAAATCTGGTGTTTTGTAACCGGGAGGAACTTTTGTAGTTCATTTGATCTTTATTATTTGGCAATTTATTTTTGTTATGGTTGAGTAATATAATGAATTGTTTATGTTCTTTGCATTTTTAAACAACACAACTGTATGTTCTTTTCATTTTTACATTTCTTTATAATGATATGGTCACTAATTACTGGGACATTACCGCTTATACAAATGTGGAATTCTGAGGGTTTGGTTCAAATATTTATAGAAAATCACTCTTCCCCTGAAAAATCTGATGAAAGAAGAGTTTGTAACAATTTCTAGGATGATTTCAGCTGAAAGCAACTTTGAATATGAACCCATGAAGTTGTTTAATATGTTGAAAGAAAGAGATTACCCACAGAAATTAATGGCAGATCTGGGTCATAGCTAAAAAAGGTCTCATAACCAGTCCTCATACCCAGTTACCAAATGGTAAAAAAGTAAATGTTACATATAGTGGATATAAAAAGTTTACACACCCCATTAAAATGCCAGATTTTTGTTATATAAATAAATGAGACCACAATAAATAATTTCAAAACTTTTCCCACCTTTAATTTGACCTGTAACCTGTACAATTCAATTGAAAAACAAATTTCTTAGGGGAAAAATATATATAAAAAAAAAAAAAAAAAAAAGTACAATATGCTGATTGCATAAGTGTGCACACCCTTAAACTAATACTTTGTTGTTTGTGTACACCCTTAAACTAATACTTTGTTGAAGCATCTTTTGATTTACACCACAAACAACTTTGAAACAAAAAAACAAATTGTAGAGGTATCAGTATCCCAAACGGCTTGGAGAAATAATCCACACAAGTTTTAGCGCTTTCAGTCACCAATTTATTTTGTGACCTTCCTCAGAAACAATTAATTTACTTCCATTACTTCCATTTATATCGTACAACAGGAAATTACCTCATAATTACACAGATGAATTTAAAGTGCTATGTGATACTATTTCTATCTAAAATTATGTACTGCAATTCATCCTTACAGTATGAAGTTCTTTAAATAAAAACATTTTTCTATATATAAAAAACTTGAATCTGTGCATTATTAATGACACTGTATTATATTATATAATGTCACAATAAGAAAGTTTTATCTGTACTTTAAAAAACATTTTAAATAACATTTTAAATTTATTGTGTCGTTCAATCCAGAAAATTTGGAGGTGACAAATTTCCTGGATTGAACGACACAATAAATTTAAAATGTTTGTAAATGGAAGTAAATTAATTGTTTCTGAGGAAGGTCACAAAATAAATTGGTGACTGAAAGCGCTAAAACTTGTGTGGATTATTTCTCCAAATCTTTTGATTTAATTACAGCATTCACTCTTTTTGGGTACACACCTGCCATCAGTTAAAGAGACTCTGATTAACCCCAAATAAAGATCAGCTGGCCTAGTAGGATTTTCCTGACATTTACTCAGTTGCCTGCTACAGCAAAAGCCATAGTTTGCAGAGAGCTTACAAAGCATCAAAGGGATCTCATTTTTGCAAGGTATCAGTCAGGAGAAGGGTACAAAAAATTTCCACAGTATTGGATATACCATGGAACACAGTGAAGACAGTCATCAAAAAGTGGAGAAAATATGGGACAACAGCAAAGTTGCAAAGAACTGGACGTCCCTCGAAAATTGATGAAAAGACAAAATGCAAATTGGTCAGGGAGGCTGCCAAGAGACCTACAGCAGCACTGAAGGAGCTGCAGGAATTTCTGGCAAGTACTGGTTGTGTACTACAAATGAGAACAAGCTCCCATATTTTCCATACGTCAGAACTATGGAGTAGGGTTGCACGATGGAAGCTTTTTCTAACACAGAAAAACATCCAGGCCCAGCTAAAATTTGCAAAAGAATACATCAAGTCTCCCCAAAGCATGTGGGAAAATGTGTTATGGTCTGATGACACTAAGGTTGAACGTTTTGGCCACAATTTCAAAAGGTATGTTTGGCGCAAAAACAACACTTTGCATCACCAAAAGAACACCATCCCCACGGTGAAGCATGGTGGTGGCAGTATCATGCTTTGGGGTTGCTTTTCTTCAGCTAGAATGGGGGCATTAGCCAAGGTGGAGGGAATTATAAACATTTCCAAATACCAGTTACTTTTGGCCCAAAACCTTCAGGCGTCTGCTAGAAAGCTGAAGATGAAGAGGAATTTCACCTTTAAACATGACAATGACTCCAAGCATACATTCAAATCAACAAAAGAATAGCTTCACAAGAAGAAAATTAAAGTTTTGGAATGGCCCAGCCAGAGCCCAGACCTAAATCCAATAGAAAATCTGTGGGGTGACCTAAAGAGGGCTGTGCACAAGAGATACCCTTCCAATCTGACAGATTTGGAGTGCTGTTGCAAGGAAGAGTGGGCAAATATTGCCAAGTCAAGATGTGCCATGCTGATAGACTCCTACCCAAGAAGACTGAATGCTGTACTTAAATCAAAAGGTACTTCAACAAAGTATTAGTTTAAGGGTGTGCACACTTATGCAACCAGCGTATTCTACGTTTTTTATTTTTTATATTTTTCCCCTTACAGATTTGTTTGTTTTTCAATTGAATTGTACAGGTTATAGGTCACATTGAAGGTGGGAAAAGTTTTGAAATGATTTATTGTGGTCTCATTTTTTTATATCACAAAAACCTGGCATTTTAACAGGGATGTGTACACTATATATATATATATATATATATATATATATATATTTATATATATATATATATATATATATATATATATATAGATCTTCTTCATATGTTCGACACTTCAAAATGCTGACTTTCATATGGCCGAGATCATATGATCGACATTTGAAATGTTGAACATATGAAAACCAAAAGTAAAAAACAACAAACACTTACTTAAACACTGCTAGTAGGGGGGCAAGCCCCCCTGCACCCCAAGGGGGGCTCCACCCCCCGTAACTTAAATATACCAACTCCGAGATTGCACTGTATGGAGATGCTGGTTCCACATTGTCAGCATTTCAAATGTCAATAATATGGTCTCGGACAGACATATGAAATTCGGCATTTTGAAGTGTCGACCATGTGAAGGGGACCCATATATTTATCTACACACACACACACACACACACACACACACACACACACACACACACACACACAAACACACACACACACACACACACACACACATACAGACAGACACTTGACCTGATGATCTTCACCCATTAGGCAATTAGTGGTTGCCTAGGAAGTTAGAAAGGCCATCAGTCTTTCCCTAGCAATTGTTGGTTCTGTATAAAGCAGAATTCTGCTTGGACTATTGAACATTACAGATGTTTTTTTTTTTCCCACAGGTTATATTTCCTGGTCACTGTACCATGGAATGGGACCTATGATCTGGTACTTTCCTTTGCAGACCTTGGGACTTACTGGATATGAAATAACTGCTGTGGCTTTTCTCTCACCAATAATATTAACAATTGGTCCTCTATGGAAGCTTGCTAACAGTAAGGCTGCTCTTGTTTTCCTCAGGCTGGTATGCTTAGGTAAGTTGCTTACTAATATTCATTCTGAATAAAGATTTTTAACTAAAAATATTCTATTTCTTCTTAAATGAGGTAGGTCATTTTTTAACATACAAGCTATTTTTTTTTTGTTGCTCTGCAGGAAGATGTCTGTTCTTCCATTTCTCTGCAGGTGACTCTTCATGTTTGCCCATTTCCTGTCCTTGTAAACTCTGTAGATTATTATATCTGTTTTGCATTCTATGTTTGTTCTAATTTATACTGATGAGTTCTTGATTATTATCTGCGATCATAAACATTTTGAGATAATGCCTGCCGATATGCTTAAAGTGTCCTTTTTGTTGTATGGCCCAGCTGTATCGTTGTATTGCATCTGTTGTACTTTTTGTATTAAAATCTTATGAATTACAGATGAAGTGTGATGTGGTTCGCTGGATTTAGAAGTGCTGCCCACACTATGTGCCACCTGTAACATGGACTGTGTTTTGTCTGTGCCAATGACAAATCCATGATTCAGAAATGCTGCCATACAACTAGTGCTTTGTCTGAACAAATCAAAATGAATGGCACAACTTAAGGTACTGTTGTCATCATTCATATCAGTAGTGGGAGCAATGCAGTGTTAAAGAATGTCGATCTGGGCGAGAAGGTGCAGCATGCCTGTTGGGTCATTTGGCAGGGCAGCACTGTGAGTTTTATAGCAGTAATGTGCACCACTTCTAGGGGAGTCATGGATTGTTTTAGGGTATATAGCAAGGTGGAACTGTACACACTATATGTTAGCACATCAGGCACTTGGAAGGAAGGAGTTGTGCAACAATGTTACAATCTACAGCAGTGTGTACTCTAAAGTGACATCAAACTATGCATTTGGGAGAGGAGACCAGTATTAACACTCAGTGTCGAACGGATCAGGACTGTGTACCCTATGTTCAGACAGCTGTGTGAGAGGGATGGTGCAGTATACTGATGGCACAAGGCAGAGGAGTACTATACATCCTCAAAATGGGTGCAGCATAATATACTTGGGAGCAAGGTACCCTTTATAAGAATGCATGGCAATGATAACGTTTAATTATGCACCCTACAGTTTACATATCGGTGCATCATGTAAATGACGCGACTATACAGTCTGGAAAGCTGAGGTTAGGGCTGTACACAGGTATGGATCTGTAGTTGAACTTCTCACTGACAAACCAAACATTAAACTGGGAATTATCAAAACTGCTAGTTGACAGCACATGCGATCAACTTTAACAGAATTAGGAAAAAGATTGCTTTTGACTTATCTTATTTGCTCATGGCTCATCTAATCTCAGCTGAATGCTTGTCTGTGTATTTTAGTGTGAGATGCTCAAATAGGCAGACTGTTCTGTAAATGTACTTTCTTCAAGTTTATGTGATTTCAAAGGCAGTATATTTATGGACCTGAAGGGGGGAAGGCTTGCTGCTATTTTGTGAGGTGTGGGAGGCATGCTTTATAAGTAATTCACAGCATTACTCAAGCAATAGGCAATGAGTACATGAAAATTAAGCAGTTGGTAATAAAATCCAGCCCTAAAAATGCACTTTTGCAGGGGATCAAACAATCCCACACCATCACACACCTGCATCTCTAAACATACTAACTGAAATTACAGATCACACAACTTTTGGGAGTAAGAACACACATTTGTACAGAAATGCATACACACATTTTATTATATATGTGTATAAATGAAGCACATTATAACACTGAAAGTTAGAAGGAAAGATGTGCCTTTGTTGCAAAACTTGTAAATTTGCACTAATTAAAATGTGACATTTTGAAAAATCACTGATATTTGGACTAGCATAGTTTGGACATATCGACCCATTCCTCTTCCCACCGAGCCTTTTGTCAGGATCTAAGATAGCCATTAGAAAGTGTGATATATTTCTTTATGACTAGACATACTGGCAAAGCTAAGGTCTTTGCCATAATATTGTTATAAATATATATATATATATATATATATATATATATATATATATATATATATATACATACATACATATATCTGTATATACATGCATATATATATATATATATATATATATATATATATATATATATATGTGCATGCTGCGCAGTCACCCTGTTTAAAGCAGGGTTACTCAGTGTGTTATGCTTAACAAATCAAAGACTGCAAGACTGCTGTAGCACTGCAGCTCTATGAAGTCTAAGGATAGTAATATTACAGTGGGCTACTGGATGGTGCCACATGCAAATTCACAGTCTGGGGAATACCTAATATAATTTTGTGATGTGCTGAGTTCTAAGGCCTTATTATAGGATAGTAATAGCATGATAGAGAGAGATTCAGAGGCGAGCTCTTTCTCATTATTTAAGAGCAGAGCGATTGAACTGAACAGGCTGTTTTTCAGCATTCACCCATTGCTGTCTATAAAAGTAGCAGGGCAGTTAGTACCACAGCAGGTAAGGCATGTGAGGCTATTTAAATATGTGTGTTTAAATGTGTGTGTATGTCTGTAGGTGCCTGTGCAACTGCTTTTCATGGATCAAAAGGGAGAATACTAGCACAGTTATTTCATCTCTCTCTCTCTGTCTGCACTAGGTGTCTGATTCAGAGACATGCAAATGAGTTGCTAATGCGCTTTGGCTCTATGTGGTTGTTGCACATCTTTGTATTACCTGTTAGCTCAGTAGCCCTACTGGAGCACACAGCCCAATACTATTAGTGCTGTGCAACTAACCATTCTGAATTTCCCCATTTTGTGTATGTATACGCAATTTGTGAAGTGGAGGGGGAAGGCATGCCTGAAGGCAGGAAGAGAGGAGGAAGGTTAGGAGTGTAGTAGTGAGGGTAGGAACTTTGAATGTGGGCAGTATGACTGGTATAGGGAGAGAGCCAGCTGATATGATGGAGGGAAGGAAGGTTGATATATTGTGCGTGCAAGAGACCAGATGGAAGGGAAGTAAGGCCAGGTGTATAGGAGGTGGGTTCAAATTGTTCTGTCATGGTGTGGATGGCAGGAGAAATGGGGTAGGGGTTATCCTAAAGGAACAGTATGCCAAGAGTGTTTTGGAGGTGAAAAGAGTGTATGATAGAGTGATGTTTATGAAGCTTGAAATTGATGGTGTAATGATGAATGTTGTTAGTGGATATGCTCCACAAGTTGGGTGTGCAATGGATGAGAAAGAAATTTTTTGGAGTAAGTTGGATGAAGTGGTGGTGAGTGTACCCAAGGGTGAGAGACTAGTGATTGGAGTGGACTTCAATGGGCATGTTGGTGAAGTGAATAGAGGGGATGAGGAAGTGATGGGTAGGTATGGTGTTAAGGAGAGGAATGCAGAAGGTCAGATGATTGTGGATTTTGCGAAAAGGATGGACATGGCTGTGGTGAATATGTATTTTAAGAAGAGGGAGGAGCATAGGGTGACATACAAGAGTGGAGAAAGATGCACACAGGTGGATTATATCCTATGAAGGAGGGTCAGTCTGAAGGAGATTGGAGACTGTAAAGTGGTGGCAGGGGAAAGTGTAGTTAACAGCATAGAATGGTGGTCTGTAGGATGACATTGATGATCAAGAAGAGGAGGAGGAATGTGAAAGCAGTGCCAAGGATTAAATGGTGGAAGTTAAAAAAGGGTGATTTTGAAGTGGAGTTTAGGGACGCGTTAAGACAGGCACTGGGAGGCAGTGGAGAGTTACCGAATAGCTGGGTAACTACAGCAGAACTAGTAAGGGAGACTGCTAGAAAGGTGCTTGGTGTGACATCTGGACAGAGGAAGGAGGACAAGGAGACCTGGTGATGGAATGAGGAAGTACAGGAGAGTATACAGAGGAAGAGGCTGGCGAAGAAGTGGGATTGTCAAAGAGATGAAGAAAGTAGACAGGAGTATAAGGAGATGAGGTGCATGGCAAAGAGTGAGGTGGCGAAGGCTAAGGATAAGGCATATGGAGAGTTGTATGAGAGATTGGACACTAAAGAGGGAGAAAAGGACCTGTACCGATTGGCTAGACAGAGGGACAGAGCTGGGAAAGATGTGCAGCAGGTAAGGGTAATAAAGGATAGTGAGGGAAACATACTCACAATCGAGGAGGTGTGTTGAGTAGATGGAAAGAGTACTTTGAAGGGCTGATGAATGAAGAGAATGAGAGAGAGAGAAGGTTGGATGATGAGGGGATAGTGAATCAAGAAGTGAAACAGATTAGCAAAGAGGAAATAAGGACAGCTATGAAGAGGATGAAGAATGGAAAGGCTGTCGACCCAGATGACATACCGGTGGAAGCATGGAGGTGCTTAGGAGAAATGGCAGTGGAATTTTTAACCAGATTGTTTAATGAAATTTTGGAAAGTCAGAGGATGCCTGAGGAGTGGAGAAAAAGTGTTTTGGTACCTATCTTTAAGAATAAGGGTGATGGGCAGAGCTGCAGTAACTACAGAGGGATTAAAATGATCAGTCACAGCTTGAAGTTATGGGAAAGAGTAGTGGAAGTTAGGTTAAGAAGGGAGGTGATGATTAGTGATCAGCAGTATAGTTTCATGCCAGGAAAGAGCACTACAGATGCAATGTTTGCTCTGAGAGTGTTGTTGGAGAAATAAATAGAAGGTCAGAAGGAGTTGCATTGTGTCTTTGTGGACTTAGAGAAAGCATATGACAGGATGCCTAGAGAGGAGTTGTGGTATTGTATGAGGAAGTCGGGAATGGCAGAGAAGTATGTAAGAGTGGTGCAGGATATGTACAAGGGTAGTGTGACATTGGTGAGGACTGCGGTGGGAGAGACAGATATGTTTAAGGTGGAAGTGGGATTACATCAAGGATCAGCTCTGAGCCCTTTCTTATTTGCAGTGGTAATGGAAAGGTTGACAGATGAGATCAGACAGGAGGCCCCATGGACTATGATGTTTGCAGATGACATTGTATTATGTAGTGAGAGTAGGGACCAGGTTGTGGAGACCCTGGACAGGTGGAGATATGCTTTAGAGAGGAGAGGAATGAAGGTCAGCAGGGCTAAAACAGAATATATGTGTGTAAATGAGAGGGAGGGTAGAGGAATGGTGAGGATGCCAGGAGGCAGGGAGTAGAGTTGGTAAAGGTGGACGAGTTTAAGTACTTGGGATCAACAGTTCAGAGTAATGGTGTGAGTGTGGAAGAGAGGTGAAGAAGAGAGTACAGGCAGGGTGGAATGGGTGGAGAAGAGTGTCAGGAGTGATTTGTGACAGACGGGTATCAGTAAGAGTGAAAGGGAAGGTCTACAAGAGGGTAGTGAGACCAGCTATGTTATATGGGTTGGAGACGGTGGCATTGACAAAAAGGCAGGAGTCAGAGCTGGATGTGGTAGAGTTAAAGATGTTAAGATTTGCACTGGGTGTGACTAGGATGGACAGGATTAGGAATCAGTATATTAGAGGGTCAGCTCAGGTTGGACAGTTTGGAGACAAAGCAAGAGAGGCAAGATTGCGTTGGTTTGGACATGTGCTGAGGAGGGATGCTGGGTATATTGTGAAAAGGATGCTAAGGATGGAGCTGCCAGGTAAGAGGAAAAGAGGAAGGCCTAAGATAAGGTTTATGGATTTGGTGAGAAGAGGACATGCAGGCGGTTGGTGTGAAAGAGCATGATGCAGAGGACAGGAAGAAATGGAAACAGATGATCCGCTGTGGCGACCCCTAACAGCAACAGCCGAAAGAAGATGATAATACGCAATTTGTGAAGTATTTTATTGAAAGAATGGAAACGTGGTCTGTAATTTAGTTTATCTTTTTCTTTTTTTTTTAAATTTGGATTTCTGATTGGCTAAGTATTTTGGGATTTTATATGTGTCAGTATTTATATGTTTTGGGTATGAGCTTTTAGTTTTTACTGGGTAGAATAAATATGGCAGGTTTAGGGAAATTTTTAAAGTTCTGATGATGACATACTCAGGATGTAGATAAACTTAAGAGGATCACCGTCCATGTAGACGTACACACACACACACACACACACACACACACACACACACACACACACACACACACACACACACACATACGCGCGTGTGTGTGTTTGTGTGTGTGTGTGTGTGTGTGTGTGTATATATATATATATATATATATATATGTATGTGTATGTGTGTGTGTGTGTGTGTGTATATATATATATATATATATATATATATATATATATATATATATATATATATATATATATATATATATATGTGTGTGTGTGTGTGTGTGTGTGTGTTTACTGTACACTCTGTCACATTCACACATTACTGAATTACTGACAGATATTTCTGGTGTCATAAGCACTCATCATCAAGTGCAAGATTAAACAGAAGGAGCAAAATTAAATGTGGTTTTTATTGAAGCGATGTGTGTGTTTGCTTGTCTTAGTGGGAGAAGATGTTAATACCAAAACGTTTGTATACACTGAACGTTTCAGCAATGCAGGTGAGTGTGTATGTGCGAGAGTTTGCGGGTTAATGTTAGAGTAAGGACTAGGGAAGAGGATACATTTTATGCTGTGCATGTTTGTTGATGTGTGTGAGTATCTTGTTTACTGGTACTGTTAGGGAAAGGATTTAGTAACTTAATCTGTAGGTTTGGGGTTAAAGGCAAGGGTAGGGTTAGGGTTAAGACACATAAGAAAGGGTGTGCACGAGGGACAAAACCTTATTATTTTATCCCTCATTTCATTTTCTAGTTATGTAGCAAACTGGCTGTTCCTGGTCACTCTTTTGTGTGATGACTGCCCTCAGCCCAACCTTAGGGACGTCTCTATAATTGCTGATGGCCTTAAGGAAGTCAGTGTTCATAAGAACAGGCTCTGTGCAGAGACTCTTAAAGGCTGTGTCAGCCAGTGTGTTTCCTAGTTTTGAAAATAGTCTAGTTTATAGAGGTAAGAATAGTTAAGACATTTCTTTATTAAACTTTATTAAATTTTGTACTTCTTTAAAATTATATTCTTGGTTGAGGACTTGTGCGTCTATCAGCATCTGGTAACTTTGTCTGAAGATAAATTTTAACAGGTTTGTTTGTTAGAAGCCAGTCTAGTGGTGATGTTTTCTTGTTTAACTTGGTGAGCCTGTTAGGGGTATGAATTTGTTGTGAGTAACCGTATACATTTAGTGACAGTGAGGGAAAGTCAGGGGCGTGAGAGAACCAATCTATGTTTAAGTCTCCCAGGATTATTGTTTTATGTTGAATATTTGATATAGTCCACTTCAGTTTCCTCCCACATTCCAAAGACATGCAGTAGGTGGATTGGACACTCTAAATTGGCCTTAGGTGAGATTGTGTGTGCGAGTGAGTATATGAATGAATTACCACTGCAGGCTAGCTACCCGGTGGTGTAAAAGCTTGGCTCAAAATTATTGTCACTGCTGAAGTGACATCCCAACCCCATGTGCAAAAATGGGAAAAAGGGGTTGAGGATGGACGGATGGATTTGATATAGTCTAGGAGAGAAAACTTTCTAAGAGGAGAGGAAACTTTCTAATGTGTTGGTGTTATCAGCAGGTGGGATATGTAGAGATATGATACTGAGGCTTTTCCTGTCATTTAATCTGAGAAGGGAGATGAGTATCTCAGCATTATTAAATGTGGGGACAGTTTTTGGGTAGAGAGAGAGTTCAAGGGTGTTAGAATACATTTTAGCTATGCCACTACTTTTTTTTCTTCCTGTTGAGTCTATCTGTGTTGTAACCAGGTGGGATGATTTCCTTATCTTTGATACAAGGCTTCAGCCAAGTTTTAGACATGGCTAGGATGTCTGGAGTATGGGTGTTTAACCATACACGAAGGCCAGTTGTTTTGTTGCGGATGCTTCTGATGTTGATATGATAGAATTTTGGTGTAGACTGAGTTGTGGACTGAGTATGTAAGTTTGATGGTGGAGAGCACCCAGGTAGATTCATACTAGGCCCAGAATTTAAGGTAGGGGATAGAAGGTTGTTTTGGGTTAGGTGTATCATGAGTTGTGCTTGGATGGTTTTCTCTAGAATTTTAGAAAGGGGGGAAAGGATAGCAATAGGCCTGAAGTTGGTGGTTTCAGAGTTTTTGCCACCTTTGTGGAGGGGGATGATGTAAGCATGGTGCCAGATAGGGTCTATTTTAGAATATCGAAGTTTCAAAACTTCTAATGTTCTAATATCGACCCCTATTCAGCGAAAGCTGAAAATATCGAAGCAACAGAAAACCAAATTTTTTCCTAGGGAAAGAATTTGGTTGTCCGTTTCTGTTGCTTTGGTATTTTCAGCGCTGTGGTGGAAAGCTACAGGTCAGGTTCAGTTAAGTGTGTGATTGAGTGCGGGTTAGGTTAGTTAGGGTTAGGGTGCGGGTTAGGTATGTGTGCGATTGTGTGGAAGTGAGGGTTAGGGCGGGTTAGGTGAGTTAGGGTTAGGGCGCGGGTTAGGTATGTGTGCGATTGTATAGACTTGAGGGTTAAGGCGGGTTAGGTGAATTAGGGTTAGGGCGCGGGTCAGGTAAGTGTGATTGTGTGGACGTGAGGGTTAGGGTGGGGTAGGTGAGTTAGGGTTAGGGCGCGGGTGAGGTGAGTGTGCGATAGTGACGGACCTTAGGGTTAGGGTTTGGGTTAAGGTAAGTGGATAGTTAGTGGTGTGTGTATAGTTTAGTGTAGGGTTAGGTGCAAGATTTTAGGTGTATATGTGTGGATTGCTGTTTGTTTGGTGTGCTTGTGTTGTGTGTATGTGTTTTGGAACAGTGAATTTTTTCCCTAGGAAAAAATTCGCTGTTCTGTATGTTCGATGTTTTCAGCTTTCGCTGAATAGGGGTCGATATTAGAACATTCAAAGTTTTGAAACTTCGATGTTCTAATATAAACCTGCCAGATAGGGGGGGACGTATAATTCTTGAATGGATCTGTTTATGAAAATTGAGATAGGATAGGCGATGCTATCTGCTGATTGTTTGAGGAAGGTAGGTGGGAGGTTGTCAGGTGCATGCGACACGGTTTGAGTTTGAGGAGAAGTCTTTTCATAGTGGTTGTGGAAATGGGAGAAAGACAGAAGGGTCTGGAAGGGGGTAGTTGATTAGGGTGAAGGTTGTGGTGGGAGGGGCTGGGGCTGGAGGAAGGGGGGTGGGAAGGAGGACGATAGTTTGGCTATGCAGTCTATTTAGCTAGGATAACTTATTTATTAGACCTGGGTGTTGGATGGTGTCAAATACCTTTGCAAGATCTAGATATGCAGTGTGCACTGTTTTGCTCTCATCCATTACTTCACTAAATTTTTCATAGAAATCAACCAGGTTAACTAGGCAGGACTTGCCCTTAGCAATTATGAATTGGGTTGGATCAAGAGCCCATAGTTTACCTATATTCTTATTTATTAATGCCATGATTATCCTTTCCATAGCCCTGCAGATGAGACTCATCGGGTTTATGAGGCTGTAATTATCAGGGTCCATTGAAACCCTACCATTGTAAAGAGAACAACCTTTGCTCTCCTCTAGTCATCTGGCATGAAGGTTGTTTTGAGGCTATTTTGAATAGCTTCAGCAGGGAATCAGACAAGTCATGTTTCAGGTTGAAAAGCATGTAGCCTGCTATGTTATCTGGCTCTGTAGATGTAGTGTCATCGCCCTTGGATAGCTCCTTGCGAACTTGTTCTTTGGAGGCTTGAGAGGATGTAGGTATTTGTATGGGATCTGAGAATATTGTAGGGGAGGGGTGATGAAGTTTTAGTTAAATTTGTCTGCTAATAGATTGGCAGTATTTTCTGAGTCGGAGTATGAGATGTCATTTACTATTAGCACTGCACAGCACTGGACATTATTTCTGAGATTTCTAAAATAATTAAAGAAGGATTTATAATTATACTTCCCCTGGGTGGCTATTTTCCCGCATATCTGGCTCTGGCTGATTTGATCAATGTCCTGATTTCCTTGTTTAGTTTAGCAAGCTCATTTTTGTCATCTTGAGAGGTAGATTTATTTTTGCATGCAATTAGTGGTTTTTTTTCTATTATTATATAGCCTGTTTAAATTTGGGTTCCACCAGAGGGGTTTGGTTTTGAATTTGGCACTGTGGAAGGGGCTTTTGAATTTAGCCAGGTCATCACTCAGTTTTAGTAGATAAGCTTTTGCATAATCTCTGAGTCCCTGGTCTTGGAAGATGCTTTAGGATTCCATTTTATGGTGATGTTATTGACCTGTGGCCAGATTTGACCAGGGAGGAAATTGCTCCCCATATGTGTAAGGACCAAGTCCAGGATTTTATCACCCCTGGTTGGGGTGCAGACTAACTAGTCTAGGATGTCTGTACTGATGAATTTCAGAAATCTCTGGGCATACATGTCTGAGGATATATAAGTGTCCACAGATACCAGAGGGGTAGTAAGTAGAGTGTCCTATAACAATGGCATTTTGACTCATTACATAGGGACCCCATACTGGTTAGATAGGAGGTACAGGCTGGGGGGCATAGAGGGGGTCATATAGTTAGCTGTGATATAATAAGGGGGTTTGTAAATACTAAGCTGTACATATAGGAGTTCAGGACCATTATCTTATCTAATAAGTCTGGAGATTAAGTGCTTTTTTAGACTATGGAGATGCCACCACCTTTAGTGCCTTTGTCTAATGTGGTGGTTCTGAACATGTGACAGGCATTGACATCTGCGCTGATAGTGCTTTCAATGAACTTGAACCAGGTCTCTGTAATGATGCACATTTTTGTCCATACTAGTGATTGTAGGATTTTTGTGCCTAATATAAAGTGACTAATCACCAGTATATTTCTATTTGTGTTTGATGATTGCTTAGATGTAATTGGTCTTGTATGTACTGTTTCATGGTGGCTCAAAACTTTGTCACAAACTGGTGTTGCAGTGCTTAGTTTATGCAGGGAATTGCACCTACTACTCTGATGAGGCTTGTAAAGATTTTTTATTGCCTCAGTGAATGATAATTTCTATGTGTATTGTGGTGCAGGTGAGTGATGCTCCTAGGATGGGTTTGACTGTGGGAGTGTAACCTTAACTTTGGCTTGGCACTTGTATCTATTACAAATAATCAGTGATGAGTTAAATAAAATATCATTGTCTGCGTGCATCAAGCAATTCTTATATTGCCTGTGCATACCAAGTGTTAGGGGAATGGCAACAGTGAGTAGACTGGTTTCCTTACTTTTTGTTATGATGAATGGTGCAAGGTATGTCTAGGAAGAATAAGAGAATATAATAAGTCTCAGTTCCTGGGTTAAAATATTTGTTTAAGAAGAAATAATAGACAAATATTTAATTATGATGAGTATCTGACAGAGATCCTGCTGTGACCAGCAGTTGCATAATTCAGGCATTTACAAATCACATGCTATGCAAGTTCTTTAATGGGCCAGCATGTTAAGAAGTTCAGTATCATAGACCCTACTATGGGCTGCAGTATTAGCATGTCACACTCAGAATCTTACTGTGTAAAGGACATAGTAGTAGTTATAGGCAGCGAGGGGAGGGGTGGGGTCTTTAAATTTGAACAGTCTTGCAAAGTATGTAAGAAAGCTTGTGCTCATCTTGATTATATCACAAACTGACTATGAATGCTGTCAGTTACTGCATCCCAATGAAAGGAATGATAAAAAGTAATAGAAACTAAAAATTACAGAAAAAACATAAATAAATGGATATGTCTATTTAGATTAATGGGATGACAGAAACCTACATCTGCTACAGTGTGTGTGTGTGTGTGTGTGTGTGTGTGTGTGTGTGTGTGTGTGTGTGTGTGTGTGTGTGTGTATGTGTGTGTGTGTGTGTGTGTGTGTGTGTGTGTGTGTGTGTGTGTGTGTGTGTGTGTGTGTGTGTGCGCATGTGTGCATATGCATATGTGCCTCTCTCTCTTTGGATGGGGAAGTCAGTCATTTTCTATGGTTCTACTATCTGTGTTAGAGATGCAGGTGCTAGGTGCTCCACTGTGTAATTGTTCCAGCTGTGTAGTAGACTGATTCACAATAACAAAAATTCCCAAGCACTGAGATGTTGACCTTTTGGGTGGGTGGTGGCTTTGACATGATAAATGGTGCTGTAGCACAACTTAACACATCAGTGTAGGGTGACTTGCTCTACAGTGCTATTTACCATAAATATTGGCCATTGTATGGTTTGTCTATTGAATAGTACTTGGGCTACTGTCCAGTTTGCTGTTATGCCATTTTTTTTCTGACTGGGTAGTTGTAGTACATATTTTATTTTACTCTTTGTTAGTTTAATTTTCTTATATTCTAATTTTGGTTAATTTTATTTCTGGCTTTAGAAGTTTGATCTGTGTGTATAATGAGTGTAGTTTTGTAGGACTGTGTGTTATGTGTAGTATATGGAATACTGTTATTTTGTGAGCTTGTCTGCGCGTATGTATGCATTTTGTGTATGTTTTTGTGTTTGTGTCTGTATGTCTATCAGTTTGTCACCATTAGACGAATATTAGTTTGTACATGGGACTTCAGCACACCCTTGGGCACTGTGGGTCTAGGCACTTCTTTGATTCCTGTCTTCTTCTGTTAAAGTAACCTGTCTCTTAGTGCTCTGGGACTCTTTTCTGTTTAATCATGTGCGTAGCTTGCCATTCTTAACAGGATTCTGATCTGATAATCAACGATGATAGCATTTTGCTTTGTGTAGAACAATTACATGATTGTAAAGAAACAGTTCTGGTCTCGCTGTTTCATTTGCAGGTAAGTATGCATACAAACCGATAAAGAAGTTTTTAAACTTTCCAGTCTGGATTGTTTTATCACCTCTTCCATAACCCAAACTATTGACTGCACTCAAAGGATAATTCTGTCAATGTGAAAAAATGGACCATGCCTAGGTTGTAAGCTTGGCTTGGCATATTCCACATGGAATTCACTAATTGTAACAGGTGGCTCTGAAATCTGTATCGGATGTGCAGCTGTGAAACTTTGAATCAGCGCTGCCCACATAGGAATTTAACCACTACACTATTAGGTGAATTGTACTTACATTAATTTGATCTGATTAGCAGACAATTCTGAAAATAATGCACTGGCTAATGTTCTTCGTGTTTCACTGTTGCAGTCATTACATTTGGGTAATCTGCTGGCAGGTTGCCCTCAGTCGGCCTGATTAACAAAGTCTTGGATCCTGCGTCGGTTGCTGTCCCTTCTTCCATGACATCAGGTCATCAGGGGTATAAAACATGCAGCCGACATCATTACATCAGTCTTTCTTGCCATGTGGTGCCCGAAGCAGAAGCAGTTCGCAAGTGCCAGTTGGCCGACTCCTGAAATTTTCGTTTTCGAGTTTCAGAACCGAAGTCTTCAACTAAAAGCTAAGTACCCTGTTGGGGAAACTTCTTCTTGCTCCTTACCGATGTCAATAAAAGTTAATAATTGCATTACTTGTGGGAAGCAAATACCTCATAAGGATTTTCATTTGCGCTGCATTCCTTGCCTAGACCCTGACCACAACGTACCTTGCTGTCGGTTTTGTGCTAAATTTAATCAATGCACTATTAAACATCGGTATATTTTTGCTACTAAATATTTTGGCTCATGATTTAATTATCCAGAAATTTCATCGATTAGCAATCCGACTACCGGAATACCTAAAAAACGCAAAGAAAAAGACAGAGACAGTACGTCGAGGTCCAAAGCTGACGATGATGCTTCTTCTAAGCCAGTCGCCAGTTCGCCAGTACTCAGTGAGGTGCTTTCGCAGCCCCTGATACCCGCTACTTCTGATTCGCAGGCCTCTGCTGAGACCCATTTGGAGTCCGGTATGCCGCGAGATGCTTCAATTATATAACCCGCGGATGTCTCTACCTTAGATGGGTCCGGAGCCGCTGTGCAGGCACTGGCTTCTGAGGGGTTTTTTCAGGCCTACAGATTTGTATATTAGAACGACACCATCTTCAAAGCTAAGGCCAAAATCTAAATCTATGTCTAAAAAACTGATGCCTGGGCCACATGTGCAGGCCCCTATGCCTAAAAAACAAATGATCAAAATGGCTGAAGATTTAATTACTCTGATCATGGGTAGCCAACCCCCTCCTTCTAAGAGGCCTAGGCAAGACATTGATTATGAATCTTCTGAACAGGATTCTATTTCTTCTGACTCTTCTAATGAACAGGATTTGTCTATACTTACTTATGAGGACTCTGATGTAGAAGATTCCATTCCTTCTGCTTCTCCCCCTGAGGATTTTTCTTTTGGGGAAACTTTACATACCTTAAGGGAACATTTCCAATGGGAAAGTTAGGATTTCTCTGAATCTAAAAAGAGACTTAGGGCTTTTCTTCTTCCTCAGCATATGCCTTTGGCTATGCCTCCTGTTCTAGACATTGTTGATGATGTTTTTTCAGAATCTAGTATGGCTCCTGATTCCCTGCCTCCGGCTCCTTGTAAGCCATACAGATGCTACAGGGTTCCTGACTCCCATAAATTCCTTTTCAAAAATTCTATTGCAGATCCTGAAACCATTTCTCAGGGTCCCAAGGGCATTAAGGCCTCTATTGCTAAAAATCCTACCCCTTCTGATAGAGATTCCAGGGCGCTGGATAGATGGGGTAAGAAGGTTTACACTTCTGCAACCATGACAATCAGGGCTTTAATATCAACAGCAATTCCATATGCTTAAATATCAACAGCATATCATGGGACTGCTTAAACAGAAAATGATGTTAATTTCTGACTGTGTGGAAAATAAAGATTTACAGGATTTATTGCATTCAGCTGAACAAGTTGGAAAACATACTTTGCAATGTGGTTTTGATTCTTTGGAGGCCTCTTGCAGAGCTGCTGTAACTGGGTCTGTGCTTAGAAGGCATGCTTGGCTCAAAGAGCAAACTTTGCCTGATCGTGTTAAAGCAAAATTGTTGGATGCTCCTTTACAACAGGAACGTCTCTTTGGTAATAAGGCTGAAGAAGTTTTAAAAAAGATGGAAGATAAAGCTAAATCTATGCAAACTGTGAAAGATTTCTTACAAGTGCAATCTCCAAGATTTAGTAGGCACTGGCCTACTAAGAACTGGTCCTTTCCAGTTCCTTCAAGAGCCACTCAAGTCAAACCCAGACATTCCAAAGGCTCCAGGTTTCAGTCACAGGGGACTTTCAGAACAAAACAATGGGGTGCCTCCACCTCCAAATCTGGGAACAACAAGGCACCTCCCTGTGGTAAACAGTCTCAATGACTCCCTCTACACTCACCAAGCACTTACCTTTTAGACACCCCTTTGGGGGGAAAACTGGCACTTCATGCAAGAAACTGGCAACTTTTAACCCAGGACAAATGGGTTTTAAATATAGTATCCCAGGGATACAGATTTCATTTCCACACCTTGCCAATCCCAAATGTATGGCCAGACCTGCCCCCAAATCAGTGGGCAGAGGCCCAGAAACAAGTACTGTCCCTCATGAACATGGGGGCTATTCAACAAGTTCCAGAAGAGGAAAAGGGACAAGGTTTCTATTCAAGACTTTTCCTGGTACCCAGAAAAGACAAATCATGGCGTCCAGTTCTGGACTTATCTACTCTAAACACATTTCTGGACATTCCAAAATTCAAGATGCTGACTCTTCAACAGTTACTTCCTATGCTAGGCAAAGATGCCTGGTTGGTAACTCTAGACTTAAGAGAGGCTTACCTGCATATCCCAATCAGGGAATCCTGCAGAAGATACCTCTGCTTCAAAGCAGGCTACTGCACTGCCCTTTGGCTTATCTACTGTGCCCAGGGTCTTCACAAAGTGCCTGGCTCCAGTAATTGCATTTTGCAGACAAAGAAATATTCAGATATATCCATACCTGGATGATTGTCTAATTCAGGCAGAAAACAAGGACATTCTTCTAAAGCATCTGGCGTTTGTAAAAAGAGTTCTAATTTGTGTAGGGTACACCATAAATAAAAAGAAATCACAACTGGTACCCTCTCAAAAAATTACATTCCTGGGTGCAAGCTTGAATACGACTGCCCAGATGGCTTACCTTATGCCAGAAATGCAAATTCCTTTGGTAACTTACTTCAAACAGGTGGCCACAAAAACCCTGCTATTTGCAAGACAAATTCTGCATGCTTTGGGGTTCATGGCCTCCTGCATTCTTCTAATTCCATATGCAAGACTGCATATGAGAAAACTTCAGTGGTACTTAAAAAGTTTATGGAGTCAACATTGTCACAGTCTGGAAACAATGATTCCTATCATACCTTGCCTGCAACTAGAGTTCCTATGGTGGGCCACCAAAACAAGGGATTGCCATTCACTCCACCCCCTGCCACCCAAACCCTAACTACAGACGTATCAGACTATGCTTTGGGGGGCTCATTTGGCAGGGAAGTGCATTCAGGGCAAATGGAGCCCAAATCAAATGCACCTTCATATCAATCAGAAAGAAATGCTAGCTGTACAGAATGCACTGACAGCCTTCAAGGACTAACTTCATCCAGGACAATTAATGATAAAGACAGACAACACCACGGTTATGTGGTACATACGCAGGGGGGGTGCACACTCCTACCCCCTTTGCAGACTAGTCATGGCATTGTGGAACATGGCCGTGACCTGTCAAGCACATCTACCAGCTCAATTCCTGCCAGGAAAGCTGAATACTCTGGCAGACGAACTAAGCAGAAATTTCATGGACCCACATAAATGGAAAGTGGAACCACAGATTTTCAACATGTTGACACACAAATGGGGGAGTCCAGACATATATCTTTTTGCCTCACCCCAGAATTATCAGTTGGACAAATTCTGCACAAGAACTCATCACAAAAAAGCCTGGAAAGTGGATGCTCTATCATTCAGCTGGAAAAACCTATTAGTCTATGCTTTCCCCCTCTGCCTCTGCTCTCTAAAGTTCTACTAAAAGTCAAACAGGACAAACCAAAAATGATTCTGATTGCTCCAGACTGGCCTCGCCAACACTGGTACCCACTCCTGTGCAATGTGTCACACCTTCCACCATGGCACCTGCCTCAGACACCTTACTTACTGTCTCAGCAGAACAACCAAATTCTGCACACTCAGCTCCAAACTTTGAATCTTGCAGTGTGGCTAATCACCTAAATTCACCCTTAGCATCCCTCAGCAAATCTGTGATGGATGTCATTTTGGAGGCGAGGAGGCCTAGTACTAGAAAATCTTATGCTGACAAATGGAAAAGATTATGTGCCTGGAACCAGTCACAAGGAATAAGCACAGCAGTGCCCAATATTACTCAGATTTTACAATACTTAACTGAGATGCTTCACAAGGGCCTGTCCTTTTCTTCCATAAAAATCCATGCTTCAGCCATTTCAGCTCATTACAACACAGAACCTCCCCTCTTCTCTCATCCTCTGCTAAAGCAGTATCTCAGAGGGGCCAAAAACTTAAGACCACCCAGGAGAGCTCCAACCCCTGCCTGGGACCTCAATTTTGTATTGGAAAAACTCACTCTCCCTCCTTTCAAGCCAGCTGCTACTGCAGACTTAAAATTTGTCTCCTGAAAAACAGTTTTCCTTTTAGCAGTCACTTCAGCTAGAAGGATTTCTGAATTACAAGCTCTTATGGCAGTGGAGCCTTTAATTATTTTTCGTGCGGACATGGTGTCTCTCAGGACCAATCCATCATTCATGCCCAAGGTGGTATCCAGTGTGGCTCTTAATCAGACCATTCATTTTCCAACTTTCTTTCCCAATTCACAGAACAAGGGGGAGCGGATTCTGCACTCATGTGATGTACACAGACAACTTAGGTTTTACTGAAACAGGACAAAATCTCTAAGAAAATCTGAACAACTACTGGTGGCATTTGCTGCAGGGGCAGAGGGAAAGGCTATTTTAAAGCAGACTATTTCCAAATGGATAAACCATTGTATTAATTTCTGCTATACGCACCATGGTAAAACTATCCCCCAGGGGATCAGATCTCATTCCACCAGGACTGCATCTACTTCTACAGCCTTTCTCAGAGGTGTTCCTAACAGAGACATTCTAAAGCTGCTACCTGGAGCTCAGTTCATACGTTAACCAAACATTACCATTTACCTTTCTTCTCTAAATCCAGAGCTGGCTTTGCCACTGCTGTCCTGCAGGGCCTTATAGCTGGTCCTAATGCTGTATAAATCCATCCTCCCAACCATAGCTTTGGGAATCTACCCAAATGTAATGACTGCAATAGTGAAACACGAAGAACATAGTACAGTTGTGTACACTTACCATAAATGTAGATTTTCGAGTGTATTCACTGTTGCAGTCCTGGTTACCCTCCTTCCAGGCCCCTGTTTTTCTCTTACTATAACTCTACTTTCTTTTACTATGCTTGAAAGCCTTTTTGGTCTATTTGCTTTAGTTTGGAGGTATATTTTTTGTGTCTTTAATTTTATATATATATATATATATATATATATATATATATATATATATATATAATTTGCTCCCCATTTGGGGGGCACCTGACATGACATCTGGGGCAAGAAAAACTGATGTATGACATCGGCTGCATGTTTTATACTTCTGATGACCTGACATCATGGAAGAAGGAACAGCAACCAACGCAGAACCCAAAACTTTGTTAATCAGGCCGACTGAGGGCAACCTGTCAGCAGATTACCCAAATGTAATGACTGCAACAGTGAATATACTCAAACATCAACATTTATGGTAAGTATACACAACTGTACTTTCCAATCACATTTTGGAAATTACTGTAACTCTGCAACAAGATGCTGTTTCATATATTTGTGATTTAAACTTGCTTTGCATACTGCAAAAGTGGCATTTCATCTCACAGTTAGCACATTGTGTTTTTTGATAATGCAGTAAAGAAATAAATCACTCTTTTTATTAAACAGAGCATATAAATATTTATCATTACAAACAACTTGACTGTTTCTGTGGAACGCTATGAATTTTTGCTTTTACGGCTTTAATGCTGTAAAAGCAGACAAAGCATTCCATGTTACATGGGTAACAAGGTCACACAGACAAACCAATCAGTAAAAACTGCAAGAAGAAACTAGCCAAGCTAGATTTCCCACTGTGTAATTCCTTAAAATCTCTTGTATTAGAGGTAACATGGGATATATGCAAATGATCCCTTAAGGACATCAGGTATTTCAGCTATATGGCAGTTCTGAATTCCCACAAAGTTTTTCTTTTTAAAGTCTATTATGGACAACTTCAGGCCAATAAAGACAAACCCCATTAGCTGTGGACATGTATGTTTCAGCCTTCTTATAGCCTCATCAGCACAACATAAGTGGACTGGTTGGCTAACCTTTGGAAACACAGGGTTGTCATACCCAGCTGATGTCCATGACCATTAGGGTGTCTGCAAAATAACTGCAATCCTGTGTTTCCAAAGGTTAGCCAAGCAGTCCACTTATGCTGTGCTGATGAGGTCATAAGAAGGCTGAAACATGCATGTCCACAGCTAGTGGAGTTGTCTTTCTTGGCCTGGATTTGTCTATAATAGACTTTAAAAAGAGAAAAATTATGGGCATTTCACTCAAATCTCACAGATTTTCATGTCTGTATTTTGCTTTTGAATTTCTTCAGACTGATAAGTGATTTGTGCAGTTTTCACTAATATTTGGATCAAGTTGTAACTTTTATGAAACTATGTGGTTACAATGCCTATATCAGCTCTTGACTTCTATTTATTTATCTTTAATGCCACAAAACTCCCAGTATTTCATGCAAATGTATCACAAATGCTTCTACAGACTATCATTTCAGAACACATTTATGGAAACATGCTCTTTCATTTATTACATTTTACTAGACACAAAATAGATTTGCTATGGCTGGCCCAAATATTAAGGGCTGACACTTATTTAATTATTTATTTATTTGTCTTTGTTAACCAGGGAATTCTGACTGGGTAATACAAATTTCAGCAGAGGCATGGGGAGAAGAACTCCATTTGCTTATGTTACATTATACTAAGTGGGAAGAAACTAAAAATACTGTCACCTGTATTAACATGCCTGGGAGGAGATATGTGCATATTCTTATATTAACTTGTATTGTATGCCACCATGCCTAATTGTGAAAATGTAAATAAGTTTTGAAATGTTGAGTATTTTCCTGTTTAAACAGGATGTTTAAAGAATCTGTCACTGCTTTGATACATTTCTAACTGTGCATGTTTGAGAGGGACATTCTAAAGTACAAACTGTGGAGAATCAGCTGTACAGTGAGTGATGTCATTAGAATGTTCCTGGTTGCTAAGAGATTATTTAAACAGTTGATTGACAGAAAAATGTATTTTTAGACAGCTGACTGTTATATTTTGAAATTAGACAGTCGAGACTGCAGTTTGTCAAGTACTGAGCAGTCAGTAGACACCAAGAAAAGAGAACTCACCAAGAAAACTGTAAGCTTGCCTTGACCTTGATATTATATCTTAGAGTATATCAGGGACAGTATTCTTTAGTTAGATCAGGAAAGTTTAGTTATTAATATAATGTTTTTCTTGAATAATGGATACCTGTCCTGCAGCTTGATTTTACATTTCTGGTGATTGAATTCTGGTGTTTATTGAGAGTTAAAGAAACTATTCAAGAACCTAATGATTGGGCAGATTTTATGACTGTTTTGAAAGAGTTTGAGAATACTCTATATAAGCTTATGAGACTGCAATGGCAATGATTAGATCTAGAGGCCGGTCTCCATTATAAGATCATTCCGAGGGACCTCAGAGTCTTATGTATGCCTACATATGGCAATACATTTTTAGAACTGTTAAAGAAATGGCAGTCTCTGAATATGGATCTAAGCTTTAATTATATGAGATTGCTTATAGATTTTTTTTCTGCCCTGTGAGGATGAGTTGGCCAGTAAAATAGAGACTATAAAAAGAGTACTATGTGAAAAAGTGATTGGACCTCAATATATGGCAGAGCTCGACAATGTTTGTATTAATGTAGCTACCAATGATGATCGCTTACAGGCACAAAAAAAGAGAAAACTTGAATGCAATTTCAATGATTTTACTAATGGTCATATATTTTTATGGCCCTGTAGGGAAAAGACTATTGAAAAAGGTGCAGTTCCCCTTAACACTAATGTTTCATCTAATGCTGAGCAGCCACCATTGCCTTTAACTGTGGAAGTTGATTCAACACCTGTTAATACAACTCAGCAGATATCAGTTGATAATCAACTATGTAATGGAGCTAGACCTAAAATTATGAACCAATCACAGAGAAGGGGGCGGTCCCACAGTCAAAACTAGAAAAGATGGACGATGTCCACGGAGGAAGGAGACGTTCTTGAAGGGCCGCTGAATAAGTATCTGCATTGTTAATTGTGAACCTTTCCAATAGGGTTCTAACTAATGGGCAAGGAAAGCTCCTTAATAAAGGGTTGAGCTTCGTACCAGCTAGACCTTCTCATCTTTGTGATGTTATTATTGATTTAATAATGTATATCCGCAGTGGTGGTGCTGCGGTAGCATTGCCGCCTCACAGTAAGACGTTGTCCTGTTCGATTCTCAGCTAGAGCGTCTTCTGTGTGGAGACATGCGTGAATGGACGTACCTTCGTTGAAGGTTGTGCGTCAGGGCAGGCAACTCAGCACGTAAAAATCTACTGCCAATCATTAGCAGACCGGAGTTCCGCTGTGGCGACCCCTAACTGGGAAAAGCCAAAAGATTACATTTTTTTCATTACTTTATTTTGTGGCTGAAAGCAATTGTTTTTCTTTAGAGATTAGAGAGTGCTTCTCCCTGTTTGATACTCCCCAGGTCACCTTGAAGACCTGGCTGTTCTGGTCATAGCTGTGACAACCCTCCACTGGACCAGTAATCAAGGTGTTTCAATCACCACCACTGGCACCAGTGGGGGACGTACATTGGGAGGATGACAGGTACACACACACACACACACACACACACACACACACACACACACACACACACACACACACACACACACACACAGTATTTCCAGATGCAGCTCTCTCTATCGAGTACAATTTCCCTTAAGAGTATACAGAGGCCACAGTCAGTCTGGAGGTGGTTTCTACCTCTTTCTCCAGATCCCCATAAGACTCCACAGTGGCACAGCTGTAGAGTTGAGATCTCAGCTGATGAGCCAAGCCAAAACCTCCAACACCCTCTCTGTCCAACTAGTGCTTTGTGTCCCTGCCCAAGTAGTTGACACACACTTTTTGAGGTCTGATTTACACACACACACACACACACACACACACACACACACACACACACACACACACACACATACACACACACACCTGGGAAAGGCTGGCACAGGTTTCCCAGCTATGCCCCCTTTTGCCGAGACTATAAGATATTTCTCACTGCCACTAGCCAACTCCTTATCAGCTACTTTAAGGCTGTTAACAAAGGGTCCCAATATTAATGTGCAATATTAATATTAATATTAATATTAATATTAATATTAATATTAATATTAATACAAATGGTAGTTTGACCAAGAGCAAGGCTATTAGAAGTGGCCCACACAGTCTCACCAAATAAATATGAAAGTACTCTCAAAACTTAAATATCTCTACACAGATCAGCCACAATGAAAGGTTTAAATATATTTAATAATAAATAATAAAATAACAAGAACATACTCAGTATATATATATATACAGTGACATCAGAGTTCAAAATCACAGAAAATATTTAAAACAACATTGCGGGACAGTCACAAATAAAGTATCTATGTATATAAAAGAAGAACAAAAAAAAACACTAAACTAAAAAAACAACAAAAGGAGATGAAACACACAACCACGTTTATTCAAACCAGATGAGCGCTTTCGTCCGTAATACCTTGAATGGACTTCATCAGATAAAATTCACAGCTTAACTAGACTTAAATACCCCCACTTTAAAGGATAATTTCCTTCCATCATTACATTCAATTAAACATTTAAAGATATATACTACCTTTTGTGTGAAAACTACAAAATAGGATTACCAATGACAGCTTGTGAATGACAATTATAAAAATTATTTTAAAAATACATTTAAAATTTTATTTAAAGTTTCAAATAATACTAAATAAAAATAAAAGAACTAATTATCAAAAAACATTAAATAAACCACTTTCTCTGCAACAAAAAATGTGCACATGTATATAAAGGTACACATTATATAAAAACAAAGAATTATAAACTAGATACTAGCGAAAATCTGCATAAAAGTTGCAAGACCACTCAATCATAATATTGTCAAAATATAAAAAAAAAATATTATGATCAATGTAATGTTAAAAATCATTCCAAAGCTTTTAGTCTCAATAGACAATAGATGGAGGTAATATCATTTAAGCCTGGCCATGAACAAGTGTCCAGCCTTAACTGCCAGACTAGTTCTTCTCCAAATAGAGATGCATTGGCCCACCCCTAAGGTTAATCTTAATGTCATCAATGGCCATATAGTAAAAAGACTGTTCAGGGTATTCCAACCTTCCTAATGGTGTATTCGTGTTCAGATATATGATCACAGAGTCTTCTCTCCATTTTACCCACATAGAAACATTTGCAAAACTTACATGTGGCCAAATAAATAATGTTCTTAGAATCACAATTATACTTATTATTAATATTAAATTTCCTTCCCCTAACCATAAACGAATTACCAGTCTGTATTTTAATGCAATAAGGGCAATGGCCACATCTGGACATTGATTTATGCATATTACTCTTACTTAACTTAACTTAAAAAGCAACGGTGGTGGTGCTGCAGTAGCGTTGTTGCCTCACAGTAAGACGTTGTCCTGTTCAATTCTAAGCTAGAGCGTCTTCTATGTGGAGACATGCGTGAATGGGCGTACCTTCATTGAAGGTTGTGCATCAGGGCCGGCAACTCGGCATGTAAAAATCTACTGCCAAGCATTAGCAGACCGGAGTTCCGCTATGGCGACCCCTGACGGGGAAAAGCCGAAAGACACAACAACAACAACTCTTACTTAACTTAAAATTCATATGTTCAAAGATATCCTTAAACTCAAACCCTTACGATAAATTATTCAAGGTTTAGAAGGTAGATTATCCCTTATACGTTTCTCACTCATTAGAATATGAAACACCCACCTGATATACTAATAATCAAAATTATATGCTGTAACCAAGTCTAGTGTAAATTGCATGACCATGTCATCCACCCCACATAACACTATAGAATTAATACCCTGGTCCACATTCACACCATTCACTCCAACTGCCAAAATAGGAGTAAAATGGCCTAAAGCCATTTTATTACTCACTTCAGTTATCAACTCGTTAATCAAATTAAGCAGGTAAACCCTATTTTTAAACACTGAACTTAGAAAATCCCACTCCTTTTTAAATTCATCATCTTGTGAAACCATCCCTGCTGCCCTTACCAGATGTCCCTTCACTACTGATCTCTTTTGGTGATAGGGATGTGAGCTGGTAAAGTGCAGAAAAGAGTTAGAATATGTTGGCTTATGATAAATTGTTTTAAGGTATCTTTTATTGTTTACATCTTTCTTCAACATTATATCCAAATAGGCCAAATGAACATTACCATATTCAACGGTAAACTTCAAAAATTGTGTTGTATTATTAATATATTCCATAAACTGCAACAGTTCCTCTGAATCACCCTTCCAAACAATACAATTGTCATCCAGATATGTTGTATAGAGTCTAAGTTTAGATTCATAAATACTGTTCAAAACAAATTAT
This sequence comes from Protopterus annectens, assembly GCF_019279795.1. NCBI lineage: Eukaryota > Metazoa > Chordata > Ceratodontiformes > Protopteridae > Protopterus > Protopterus annectens. The sequence goes on along the minus strand of NC_056748.1, from coordinate 20,098,176 downwards.
CGTTCCTAATGGGCCATAACCATGGCGGCAAAAGTCCCGCCAGACAGTGAGCCCATCGCCCCTCCACTAGTTTGTACAAAATATTTACTTTCAAAATAAATTAAATTATTAGAGAGTACAACATCAAATAATGTCTCATATAAATACAATTTACCTTGGGGTACACCTTTATCTAGTAAAAATTCCACTACCCACTGTTCATCTAAATCCTGGGGAATCACAGTGTAAAAATCTTTCTTCATCAGTAGCCACCAATGTATCATCCCCATGAAATTCCAAGGCACTGATAGTACACAAGAAGGCCCATGAATCTTTGCATATTTGTACTTCATCCTGTAAAAATCTCTTCAATTCAATGTCCAAAAATTTGGCACATCCTGAATTTAAACTATTTCTTCCATCTACTGTTGGTCAAAAAGGGGGAGTTGAGATACTTTTATGTAATTTAGGAAGTCCAAACATTGTGGGCATCTTAGGTGAAAGTATAGTCACAAAATTATACTCATCTACTGTTAAACTTCCTTCTATCAGTAAGTCATTAAATAACATATTAACCCTGTGTTTGGCTACATTAAGCTCATTTAAAGAAATCTCTCTATAGGCTTCTGTATTTAATATCTCCAAGATTTTTTATTGTAATCACAAAGATCTATGGCCAAACCTCCCCCCTTATCAGGCTTCATAATTTGAATGTTTTGGTCTTTCACAAGTTCATAAGTTGTCTCTCATTTTTGGACAAATTGGTTCTAAACATGTCATTATTGAATTTTCTTCCCCCCAATGAATATATTCTCCTTAGGTCTAAATCACAAATACTTTCAAATAACTGTAAACCAGGGTGTAGTGGAGGGTTATAAGTGCTAGGAATTCTAAATGCATTTACTGAAGAATTTTCATTCAAATTTTCATTCAAACACATTAATTTTAAATTTATATTCCTCAAGAAAAGTTTGGTGTCAATTAAAACATTAGGTAACACTGCTCTTTAATCAGGAACAAAAGGTAAACCTTTTGCTAGAATATCAGCTATGTCAGTAGTAATCACAATGCTGGAAAAATTATAAACTTTGAAGTCCCTTTAAGTGTTACATACCTCAATGACATTAACATCCACATGGTCTGGGGTTGCTCAGTAGAAAAAAGTTCAGAAGTGGATGCTGTTATTTGAGTTAATTCCACTGCTTGCCGTTTGACTGTTGGGAATTCTTGGTTGTGACCATCTGTTCATGTTCCGCTGATCCCCCTGATGAAACTTGCAAAAATAGTGTTGTTGGAAAAAAGTCCCCTGCAGACCAAAATGAAGAATTTGTTGGAAATTCTGATTTTGTTTTTGTCTGATCTACTCAGACCTCTTGAGTGGTGGTAATTTTTATTGTAGTTCATTTCATTCATTTCTTCCTCTTGGCCCTGGCGGAAGTGGTTGTTAACCTCGTGATTTGTGTAGATTACATCAGAGTTCTGCAAGTGAGTTTTCAGTAGGGGGTTGAACAAATCTCTTGCTCCTCCTATTGCCCCACATTTGTGAATGGGGAGGAGCTGGATAAGCCTTCCCTTTACTGTAGTCCTCGCTGTCCCTGTTCAATTTTTGCCTTTTAGTAGCCAACATTCTATTCAGATGTTGTTCAATATTGTGAAAAACACATAAATGTTCAGCTGTCACATTCTCATACTCCTTATCCGTCGTAAGTTCATGATCCAATTTAAGGTCTTGCAACAAAGTGTCAAAAAGCTGTTTGCTGTTCTTTATAAGAATTGTCAAGAATTCACAGCCTACGTTGTTAAAAAAAATCAATCAGTTCCCTTTGTAGTGGTGAATTTGACTTGAATCCTGTTGTATAGCTCCAAATTCTGAGTCCTTTAGGTACTTGCCTCCTTTGGACACATTCTTGGAGGTAACCATTCTCGAGTTGCAACTTCTTGTACTTAAGCATTTTGTAGTTAAGCATATCACGTTTATCATGTAAAGTATTTTCATTAGAATGTTCCGTAGATTGAATGTCTATGTTTTGATTCAACCATTCAACCATTCGCTAAAATTTGGTATGTTGCAATGGTATACATACTCACTCCGTGGCTGATGTACAGATTGTGAAACTGGAGGGTTGACTGCTTGCCCAAATGAATTCTCACACCACTTCTGGCTTGTACCCTGTAATTCCATAAAATTATTGCATCTTTCAGGAGGCATGTGCAGCAAAACACACTGCTCATTCATGAGCTTGTCCATTCAGACCATTGCCTCCTCTTTATTGACTGCAACCACTAGGAAATCCACCTTCCCAAATAACCGATTGATAAGACCCATGACTTGTGTTAACGTAAAATTGTCATTGCTGGTGGATAAACCACCCATATCAAATAGTGGCTGTGAGCTGGTGTCCACTCCTTCTGCCATAATGTACAAGCACAAATGAATATAAAAGAAGAACAAAAAACTACTAAACTGGAAAAACAACAAAATGAGATGAAACACACAACTACGTTTATTCATACCAGATGAGCGCTTTCATTCTTAATATCTTGAATGGACTTCATCAGATAAAATTCACAGCTTAACTAGACTTAAATATCCCCACTTGAAAGGATAATTTCCTTCCATCATTACATTTAATTAAGCATTTAAGATGTTACAGATGAAAGCACTCATCTGAAATAAAGTATCTAAATTACGTTTTGCTATATTCCTGATTATATCTAAGAGAATTATACTATTCCCTAGTAACTTATTTACAGAGAAAGGCAGATGTTGTGGTGAATGGTTCTTGTCAGGTCCAAGACAGAATACAGAATGCACTGTCTCTCTCAGAGAGTTCTCAAATTAATATCTCAAATATTACTGCTGGGATAGCTTGCAGAATGACATAATTTCTTGTCATCTGACTCTATCCCAGGTGAAACCCCCAATGCTGGAAGTCTGGCAGTATTTAGCATCTACCTGTGAAAATACATCGACCTCAGATCTTTTGCAGATGCTGGAAGTCATAAAACAATTGCATTCCTTCATACATTCAGCGGTAGTAATTAGCTGACTCCAAAGACAATACAGAAAGCTTCTCAGCACAGACATTATATCTCTGATCTAGCTTATAAAGTAATTTAATTTCAGCTACTTTTCTGAAGTTAACCTCCTATATTCCAGTTTTGGGTACAGGACATTTGGACCCCACCAATTTGCACCTGGACGATTAGCCCCCGACCAGTTTGACCCCAGACGGTTGGACCCGAATAAAAAAAAAAATGTAAGTAAAGCCAAAGCACATCAAAGCATAAATATAAAAGAAAGACTGTTTAAACATTCTTAAAATTGGTTTAGACAGTCTTTTTCTTTTCTATTTATGTGCTTCAACTACACTTACTTTACAAAAAATGCAATTAGTTATTTGAAAAATATATAAAAAAAAAACAATAACCAATGTGATAATTAAATTAAATAAAAATATTAAAGTAAAAAATATATATATTTACAATGAAAAATTAACAGTGTTATTATTGAATAATTGATTAAATAAATAATATATTGATAAAGTACTTACTAAAATATATTTGGGGTCAAACAGTCTGGGGTCAAATAGTCCAGGGTCGAACTGTCCACTAAAACATCACATATAAAATACATATAAAGTTATACATGAAATTGTATAGAAATGCATTGGGGTCGAACTGTCCGGGGTCGAATAGTCCTCCTTCCCCAGTTTTCACTGTTAAAATATATACATATAACTCATTCACTCCAATGGAGCTCAGGAAGGTTGTATTGTAACTTCTAATGGGCAGAGCCTAAGCCTTTTAACAGAAAGAAATCATGTCCTCACATTTCAAATGAATGTTCATATTTCTGGAATATTTTGTAAACAACTTACAATATCTCAGCAACCCCTCAAGTTACATACTGTTGGCAGCATTTTATTCATCTAGCTGAGGGCTTTCATATGAGGTTAAGGAGTTTTGTCTGTGTTACTTGGTTGTTGAGATATTTAGAATAATGTGAAAATGATATGTATAGAAATTAATATCATAAAGCAACAGTTAATATATATTTGCCTGCACTAGACAGTGATCATATATTAATGCAGTTGTGTTTGCCATTGTATAAGCTTTAAGATGAAACATTTTAAAACTTTGTACAGAGAATTGTTTTGGAATTATTGATGCAAATATGAACAAGCAATATTTCACACCTAGAGGAGTCAGTAGGAGTTAACTGCAGATGCACTTGGAGGTGTTACTTGAATGTAATGAGTTATACAGTTACAATAGTGGATGTACATTTCTGTTTTATTCCAGTAGGGCACACTGTGGTTACATTTTAAGCACAAACACTTTATAAAATATGTTTTTAACACATCTGTACAGATCAGTTTGATATACACATGACATACAGTTCTAATACATTTGTAACACAAGCATCTTATATAGATCATGTTGATATTCACAAATGACATAATTTTTTACAAAATTCCAGATAGCTGTGTTGGCAGTATCTCCCTTTGTCACAATAGCTATCACTTATTTTGACAATTAATTTTCATAATTGGACATCCATTTAGAGGGGCATGAAGACCCTCTGATTGGTGGCAGCATTACTTATTATTTTGGGAAAGAGGCACAGCTGGAAGTCTGTGACAGGCTTTCTCAGAAGTGTTTGGATGCGTGAGATTTAAATTTACTTTGAGTGCGAGGGTATCAGAGGTCTTAAACTGGGACACTTTGCTCTGAAGTGTGTAATAAAAAAAAATACATTTAGGTGGACAGAGGTATATAGACTATTTCCAAACAATAGAGCATGTTCCAGTTGTGCTCTTAGGGGAAAATTGTGAAATATTACTTCTAAGTGACAGTCTCATACCGGAGTCTCATACTGGAGTAGTGAGGACTGAAGCTCCTTAGTTACTGATCAAGGATAGTAAGGGACATCATTTAATTGCTGGCAGTCTAGTGAGGTATTGGCTGGATGTCATATTAATTGCTGCCAGTGGTGTGGGATTTTTAATTGAATTTCAGTAGCCTGTTGGTAGTTGTCATTAAGGTGTGCACTCTTGAGAGCCACAAGGTAAACATTCAAAATTTCAATCCACCACAGTTTTATTTATTTTTAGATAGATAGTCAGAGATAGCAGGCAATGATTTAAGCAGAAGATTTTAGCAAGCTGACAAAGATGCAGTTGGCTAAGCAGTGCGAAGCCAGAGGATTGGTGCATGCCAACTTGACCAAGGAAGCTATGATTTCAGTCTTGAACGATATCCACAAAGAGTAATTCAAAGTTCCGTTCAAAATGAATTTTAATGTCTCCAAAATTGAAAGTAAAAGAAAATAAAAGTCGCTTATTATTAACAAACGATAAGCGCTTTTAAATTGAATCTTCTTCAGATTGTTAAAGGAAGTGGGACATCCATTTTACTTATATTAAAAATCGTCGAATTGTTTAACCAATAAAGGCCTATGCATCTTAACTGTACCCAATCAGTTGTCACGCTTTCCCATCCTGTTTAAAATCTTCAGGACCAATGAAGGTACACTATTATTGACACACCTCCAATTCCTTTAAGAATGCATTCATCGCCTGAGATGGCATTTACGTATATTTGAATTGACTGAAGTTTTCAGCGAATGGAAAGCCCAGTCCTCTCAATTATGCCCAACCACAATTGAGAACTCAGACAGTCTCTAATAGGATTATATTATACTCTTTTGCCAATGCAAGGCTTTTCATTTCCATCTACATGGCTTCAGAGTAATAGCCGTATGCAAATTCAGTTATTTGTGTCTTGCATTCTTGGTGTGGTTTGAACTCACAGATTACTTGAGATTTTTATGTTCTCTGTGCAAAGGGCCTTTGGTATAATTATGCTTATTTGAGCATTTAATTCTTACAGATAAATATCCTAGGAAAAGTGAACGATCATGAATTTGTTACTTTAAATTACATTCTCATATATGCAAATAAGCTGAACGCTTGAACAAATCAAAGTCTTGTTCTGCAGTTGCTTGATTCAAATACCCAATCATACTAGAGATCTTTATAACTTCTAATATGTTCTTCTATTCTTATAACAACCAATCCCAAGTTGTTTAGCTCTACAGACACGGCTTCAGAGACTTTGCCATATACTAATTCCGTTGTTCAATTGCTTGCTTTCTCATCGCATTTTCAAATGCAAATTAAATACAAATTGAATAGATTTCATATCCATCAGCACATTCACCATGAAGGATCCCACCACAGATGTTTTGTGATCTTGTTTGGTTTAACATCAGGTCTGGACATCAATTAGATTTGTGCGCTGGGATTGACGAGGCACTGTTCTGTAACAAAACAGTCTCTCATTCATCTGTCTTAAAACCCAGGAGCACGTTCCCCTTCCATTCATAAAAATAAGAAATGTGGGATGCTGGACTGCAAGATGCACACAACAGCATTCCAGTACCTTATCTCATTTTGGCTTAACTCTCCACAGCTAATAAGATGTTGCATATCTACTATTTCTTTATCTGGCTTCATCACAGGCTATCTTCTATGGTTTGGTATACCATATATCATCCGACCATTCCCTTTAATCAGAGACTTGAGAGTCGGTGGCAATGATAAAATCCCAGTTCACATAAATGTTAGTGTGTGGCAATTTATCTCAATAACTTAGATGAATATGAGGCCAGTGCCGATGTCTTCTATCAGTGAGAATGAAGTTCCTATTTCATTACATGCCATCTGATTTAAGCAGTCCATGATAGATACAAGGATCCTATGGTTAATATATGGAATTATCAACCTATAGTAGGTTTCCTTTCCAAAAACTGATCTTTCCTCATCTTCATTTTCAACATCTACAATCATCTGCAGAGTTTATGGCATCCTTCAAATCTTGCTGATAATAACTCATAAGGTTGAACTTCGCCCAGATGGGCTATCGAATGATAAGCATTTTGAAAATGTGCTTCATTTGTTTTAATTCCCACTATAAATACACTGTGTCCAGATGACTATTATGTCAACTTATAGTAGGTCTCTTCATTTTCAAAATAGGTTTCAAAAGTATAACACTATTTAAGCCTGGTTGTTGGTCGGCTCGTAGATTAAAAATCCATTTTGTTTCCTTTAATTCTGTTAAATTCTCAATATTACCTTTTCTTGGACCAGTGTGTATAGTTTCAATGACTTTGAATAAAAAGGAGTGATTGCTGTGCATATTAATATGTAGGGTCAGTGCAATGTGAGTATCTTTATTCACAATGTCCCTTTGATGCCTTTGTATATGTCTTTTGAATATCTGATTAGTTTTCCCCACATAATAAGAGGAACAGAGCTTGCATGTGGCCAGGTAGATCACATTGGTTGTTGAGCAAGTAGCTTTTACATTAAAGGTATAACTTCTTTTAGTTTTTGGATGTTCAAAATTATTACTATTATCTATTAGGGGACAAACAGTACAATGTCCACACCTAAAGGTGCCTTTACGGCCTATTATCTGATTTTTACTATTCCCGTTTTTAGTGCACAGCAGCCTTTTTAAGTTCATTTTATTCTTAAAGCCAAAATGTTGTCTGTCACCCACTATATTTTTTAACTGTGGGTCTTGTGTCAGGATCGGCCAAGATTGTTTTATCACTTTTTGAATCTGATAATTGTCAGTACTATAGGTCAATAAGACTGGTTCTTTCATTTTCATGTGTTGATCTATTGCGTTCTCTGTTAATGGAAGGCTTCAAATCTTTCTCATTGTAGCCCCTTTCTTTAAAATTCTTTTGTAAGAATTTAATCTCTTTGTCATGTGTAACTTCTTGATTACAACGTTTGTAAATCCTATTAACCTCATTGTGCATAATATTTTTTGTAATATGCCCAGGATGCATGCTACTTTTTAATAAGTAATGGTTCCTCCATGTATTTTTTTCTGTGTAGTGCTGTATCCAAGGTACCTGTCTCATTAAGGATGATGTTGACATCAAGGAAGCTTACTGTTTCCCTAGAATAACTGGCTATAAAGGTTAAGAATGATGTAGTAAAGTCAAGGTAACTCCTGAATTGTATGAATTGTTCTGCTTCTCCTTTCCATAAGATAAATAAATCATCCACAAAATATCCGTAATATAAAATGTATTCTTGCCAGGAATTGTTGGGATGAAGAACATGTTGCATCTCCCACTCTACCAGAATTAGATTAGAATAACTATTAGCACAGGGGGTGCCCATGGCAAACCCCCCTATCTCTGCCAAAAGAATTTGTCACCATAAATAAAATAGTTATTTTCCAATATTAATTCCAGTAACGCACAAATTCTCTGCTGAGGTTTTTCTTGTTGACAATATTCTTCTTATTGAGTCTATCCCAACATCATTTGGGATGGTAGTGAAAAGGTTGTTTACATCGAGTGTAGTTAACAAAAGGTCGTGATGGTCAATAATTCTTTCCATGGTTGTTCTGATCTTATATAAAAAATCATCAGTATCCCTCAGTACTGTATCACAGGTGGTTAGAAGCTCTCTTATCTCCCTCTCCACATACAGAGACATGTTTTCTGTAATCCATCCCTGGCCTGACACTATCGGACGTAGCGGTGGGTTTGAAAAATCTTTATGTATCTTAGGGAGTCCATTTATGGTCGGAATGGTGGGCTTGGATATATCTAAGAAGTTGAACAATTCTAGGTCAGTCTGTCTTTGTACTAACATATCGTTCAAATAGGAGCTCACTCTGTTCATAGCTTGATTTGTAGTACCTGATGTTACTTCTTCATACGTTTTAATATCTTTCAGCATATTTTCCATTCTGTTGGTATACCATATTGTATCCATTACAACAATGGCTCCACCTTTATCAGCTGGTTTCAAAATAATATCAGTGTTCTGTTGCAGGTTGTAAATAGCTTGTTTTTTATCAAAAGTGATATTCCCATAATGTTTTGTACTGGTATCCATTCCTAATTTTTCGACTTCATTGCTACAAAGCCTTGTAAACAATTCTACTGCTGGATGACTAACAGGTACAAAGGTGCTTGGCTTTTTTAAACTTTTTTCTGTTCTGATTTGTTTCCATATATGCTTTTCAATGTCATGTTACGTCCAAAGCATTTCAAGTCAATGAAAAGTTCATTCAGGTCTGATCTGAATGCAGGAATAAAGGTCAAGCCTTTTTGTAATATTGACTGTTGTGCAGTTGTTAAAATGTGCTTAGAAATATTTACTACTAAGGAATTATCTACATAGGGTTTTTTTTCCCTCTTCCGAGACTGTTTTGATACAGAACAGTGTCTTGTCAATCCCAGCGCACGAATCTAATTGATGTCCAGACCCGATGTTAAACCAAACAAGATCACAAAACATCTGTGGTGGGATCCTTTATGGTGAATGTGCCGATGGATATGAAATCTATTTAATTTGTATTTAATTTGCATTTGAAAATGCGATGAGAAAGCAAGCAATTGAACAACGGAATTAGTATATGGCAAATTCTCTGAAGCCGTGTTTGTAGAGCTGAACAACTTGGGATTGGTTGTTATAAGAATAGAAGAACCTATTAGAAGTTATAAAGATCTCTAGTACGATTGGGTATTTGAATCAAGCAACTGCAGAGCAAGACTTTGATTTGTTCAAGCGTTCAGCTTATTTGCATATATGAGAATGTAATTTAAAGTAACAAATTAATGATCGTTCACTTTTCCTAGGATATTTATCTGTAAGAATTAAATGCTCAAATAAGCATAATTACAGCAAAGGCTCTTTGCGCAGAGAACATAAAAATCTCAAGTAATCTGAGTTCAAACTACACCAAGAATGCAAGACACAAATAATTGAATTTGCATACGGCTATTACTCTGAAGCCATGTAGGTGGAAATGAAAAGCCTCGCATTGGCCGAAGAGTATAATATAATCCTATTAGAGACTGTATGAGTTCTCAATTGTGGTTGGGCATAATTTTGAGGACTGGGCTTTCCATTCGCTGAAAACTTCAGTCAATTCAAATATACGTAAATGCGATCTCAGGCGATGAATGCATTCTTAAAGGAATTGGAGGTGTGTCAATAATAGTGTACATTCATTGGTCCTGAAGATTTTAAACAGGATGGGAAGGTGTGACAACTGATTGGGTACAGTTAAGATGCATAGGCCTTTATTGGTTAAACAATTCGGCGATTTTTAATATAAGTAAAATGGATGTCCCACTTCCTTTAACGATCTGAAGAAGATTCAATTTGAAAGCGCTTATCATTTGTTAATAATAAGGGACTTTTATTTTCTTTTATTTTCAATTTTGGAGACATTAAAATTAATTTTGAACGGAACTTTGAATTACTCTTTTTGGATAGCGTTCTCAGCTTTATCTCTACAAACATTCAGTTTGTAACATCAGCCTTGGTGATGCTTCTGTCGTCGTTTTTTGCTGTTTCTTGCTCGGCAGCTTCACCTCAGCAGTGGGAAGACATATTTTTACTTTGTATGATTTCAGCCTTGGTTGCAGCCACAGCTCAGACCAGCTGTTTGGCAGATATCCAGTTTGGTGTTGTTGATGTGCAGCCTGCCAAGACAAGACAGTCCACATTTTCCGCAGAGGACCTGAGAGTCCATCTAGAGTTAAGGAGACTGGAACTAGAAGCTGAAGAAAGGGAGATAATATGATGTCTGAAGACTGAGGAAAGGGAAAAGCAGTGTCAATATGAACTGGAGACCAAATGGCTGGAGACTGTAGAGAGTGAGGCATTTAGAAGCCAAGGACAATGAGAGACAACTCTGCCATGAAATGGAGCTTCAAACCCTTTCAGAGAACCATGGAAGTAATGCAGGAGGGAATATCTGGACCCCAGAAGCTGAAAAGGTCAGTAAACGTTTTCCTCAGTACAGGGATGGGGAACTATGTAGACAATATGATGTTGACCATGAGCTCTGGGTCCAGCCCTTGACTCCCTTACTCCATGGTAAAGCTGCTTAGGCTGTAGCAAAGTTAAATGATGTAAACTGAATTATGAAAAAATGAAATGTTGCTTTCCTGGCTGTTTCAAACTTACACCTGAAACTTATAGGAAAAAGTTTCATGAACACAGACTCAAGGCAGATGAAAGTGTATGTAATTATACTGCTGACTTAAGCTCTTACTTTCACAGATGGGTGAGTGGGTGTTAGGTGACCACTTTTGAGGGACTGGCAGAACTTTTGGTGAGGGAGCAAGCCCTCGGTACTTTGCCTGATGACGTGAGAGTCTGGTTAGCAGACCATGAGTTTAACTCTGCAGAGGAGTTGGGGAGAAAAGGCAAATTCTTTTGGCAAGTAAGCACCACTGCATAGGATAGGGATACCCAGTGCTGTACATGGAAATGAGGGAACCCATGGGGGCTGTCTAAACCACTCCAAGACAGTACACCAGTAATGGGGGAAACTTCTAATCCAAGTGCATAGTTAAGGATTAGATATTTCAAGTGTAACTAGAGGGGACACATAGCAGTCAAGTGCCCATTGAGGCAGGGTGAGAAACAAAAGGTGAGGGAGCCAGCAATTAGTGATGACAAACTGCCAGTGGTAAGTTGTTTAGAAACAACTGGGGTGCCAAATTATCACCAAAATGTATATCCAGTCTTAGTAGATTGTAAACAGATAACTGCTAAGAGGGACACAGCTTCTGGTATAACCATTGTGAGGCCTGCAGTGGTTAAAGAAGAGCAGTACTTGCTTGGGCAGTCCACTCCAGTCAGATCTTTGGGAGGGACCCCATTCCAAATACCTTTGGCTAGGGTTCATCTTGACTGGGAGGGTGGAAGAGGAAGCAAGCAAGTAGGTGTGTTCGAGGATATTCCTGCAGATGTCCTGATAAGGAATGACTTTGATGATGCTGTAACTTGTGTACATGCAGTGACAAACAGTCAGGCTTGGAGAAAGGCATGTAAATCTGGTAGTCTGGGAGAGACCCAGATAGATCCTTCACCTGAAGCTGGGACTGGTGTGGCGGCTGTTTTAGAGAAGCTGCTATCTGGTAGCAGTAAGTCTGAATGTGAACTACAGCTGCTGGTGGGTACTGATGTTCCCTTGGACATGGTGACTGTGAGGATGGAGGTGAGTGGTGGTAACCAGAATGACAGCAAGGCACAGCTGCCAGAAGTTACTAAGCATTCTGTGGATGGGGAGCTTGTGTTTGAGAATATTCCTGCAGATGTCCTGATAGGGAATGACTGTGATGATGCAGTGCCTTGTGTGCATGCAATGACATATAGTCAGGCTGGGAGACAGGCATGTAGGTCCAGTAGTCTGGGAAAGAATCAGACAGATCTCATACCTGAAGCTGGGACTAGTGTGGTGGCTGTTTCAGAGAAGGAGCTATCCTGTATCAGTAAGTCTGAAAGTGAGCCACAGCTACTGGGAGGTACTGATGTTCCCTTGGACACAATAACTGCAAGGATGGAGGGGAATGATGATACCCAGCTTGACAGTGAGGTACAGCTGTTAGAAGAAACTAGGCTTCTTTCAGAAGAGCAGCTTGGGAGGGTCACACATGTGGAGTTGAGACAGGCTCAACTTATGGATCCTACAGTACAAAGCTTGAGGGAGATGGTTAAGGAATCACCTGAGGCTCAAGGAAGAGGGGTGTCTGTATACAGGAACAAAGCTTTGTTGTATAAAGAGTGGACTCCTAAGGGAGAGCTGGAAGGTGAGGTAGTGCAGCAGCTGGCAGAGCCTAGAGCCTGCCATCTGCCACTTCTAGTTATAGTCCCTAATATTTCTTGTGCAGGGGATATTGAGGCAGGAAAGGAAGATTTGTTGTATAAAGAGTGGACTCCTAAAGGACAGCTGGAATGTGAGGGAATGCAGCAGTTGATAGAGCCTAGAGTCTACCATCTGCCACTTCTAGTTATAGTTCCTGATATTCCTTGGGATGGCGATATTATGGCAGACAAGGAAGGTTTGTTGCATAGAAAGTGGATTCTTAAGGGAGGGCTGGAAGGTGAGGTAGTGCATCAGTTGGTAGACCATAAAGCCTATCATCTGCCACTTCTAGCTAAAGTCCCTATTATTCCTTTTGCAGGTGATATTGATGTAGAAAAGGTGGCAAATTATTTGCTAGAAATACTCAACAGAGTAGGTTTTCCAGAGGGAATACTGACTGACCAAGGCACCAACTTCATGTCAGACATGTTGACTTGTTTGTGGAAGTGTTGTGGGGTGAAACATTTAAAGACCACCCCCTACTATCCCCAGACTAATAGTCTTATGCAGAGGTTAAACCCTACATTGAAGACTATGTTATGGGCATTTGCAGACCAACATGTGTGAGAGGTCTTGGATAGATTAAGCAGGGCAGGATTAGCCATTAAACCCTGTACGTGTCAGGTGGGTATGGCAGATGTCACTTACTTAGGACACAGAGTGAAAAGTGATAAAATTAAGTCAGAACCTGTCAAGGTGGAAACTATCCAAGTGTGGCCAGTTCCTGTTACTAAGAAACAAGTGAGAGCATTTCTAGGGACAGCAGGGTACTATAGGAAATTTGTGCCTAATTACAGTACAGTAGCTGCAACCCTTATGAACCTAACTTGGAATAATAAACCAGACAAGGTAGTGTTAGCCACAGATTGTGAACAGGCATTCCAAAAACAAAAGAGATGTGGGAGGACCCCCTGTGTTAGCCAGCCCAGATTACAATAAAGAATTTATTTTACAGGTAGATGCTTCGAATTATGGGGTGAGAGCTGTATTCAACAACATTTCTAAAGAAGGAGATGAGCACCCATTGGTTTATCTGAGTCACAGACTCCAACCTAGATTAGAGTGTTATGCAGCTGTGGAGAAAGAGTGTTTGGCCATAGTGTGGGCATTGCAAAAGCTACAGCCCTATCTTTATGGGAGAAAATTCAGGGTTCTCACATATCATAACCCTCTGACATGGCTTAATTGGGTCAGTAAGCAAAATGCCAAGTTATTGAGGTGGAGTCTAGGATTGCAAGCATATGATAAGACCATACAACATTGCAGTGGGGCTAATATTCCCAGGTAGACCTATTGTTCTCAAGCTTCTGTTTTCAAGGATCACTTGAAAAAACATGGTTGAGTCATGGGGGGGGGGGGGGAGAATGTGATGAAACTGAAAACACTGTCTTCTGTGTTAGCATGTCTGGCAGGAGATTTGTGCATATTAGATTAACTTGTATTATATGCCAGCATGCCTAATTGTGAAAATGCATATAAGTTTTGAAATGTTGAGTATTTTCCTATTTAAACAGAATATTTAAAGAATCTGTCACTGCTTTGATACATTTCTAACTGTGCATGTTTGATAGGGACATTCTAAAAACAAGTACCAGCTGTGGAGAATCAGCTGAACAGTGAGTGATGTCATTAGAATGTTCCTGGTTGCTAAGAGATTATTTAAACAGGTGATTGACAAAAAAATATTTTTTTAACAGCTGACTGTTATATTTTGAAATTAGACAGTTGAGACTGCAGTTTGTCAAGTACAGAGCAGATATTCTTCGTGTTTCACTGTTGCAGTCATCACATTTGGGTTATCAGCTTGCAGTAGCCCTCAGTTGGCCTGATTATCAAAGTCTTGGGTCCTGCGTTGGTTGCTGTCTCATCTTCCATGACGTCAGGTAGTCAGGGGTATAAAGCATGCAGCCGACACCATTACATCAGTCTTTCTTGCCATGTTGTACCCGAAGCAGAAGCAGTTTGCAAGTGCCAGTCGGCCAACTCCTGAAATTTTCGTTTTTGAGTTTCAGATCCAAAGTCTTCAGCTATGCTAAATACCCCATTGGGGATCCTTTTTCTTGCTCTAAACTGATGTCAGTAAAAGTTAACAATTGTATTTCTTGTGGAAAGCAAATACCTCATAAAGATTTTCATTCATACTGCATTCCTTGCTTAGGCCCAGGCCACAACATACCTCACTGTCGGTTTTGTGCCTTATTCAAACCTTGTACTATTCGTCGTCGGTTCATTTTTGCATCCAAATATTTTGGTACTCGGTTCAATTATCCAAAAATGGCTTTGGTAAGCCATCTGACTACAGACATTCCGAAAAAATGCAAAGATAAAGACAGAGACAGACTGCATAGGTCCAAAGTTGCCGATGACACTTCTCCTAAGCTAGTCGCCAGTTTGCCGGTACTCAGTGAGGCACTTTCGCAGCCGCTGATACCCACTACTTGAGATTCGCAGGCCTCTACTGAGACCCATTCGGAGTTTGGTATGTTGTGAGATGCTTCTTTGACTGTGGAACCTGTGGATGTCTCTACCTTGGATGGGTCTGGAGCCACTGTGCAGGCACCGGCTTCTGAGGGTGTATTCAGGCTTTCTGACTTGCATATTAAACCAACCCCATCTTCTTCTTCAAGGCCTAAAACTCGATCTATGCCTAAAAAAATGATGCCCAGACAACATGGTCAGGCCCCTATGCCTAAAAAACAAATTATAAGAATGGCTGAAGACCTTATTACTCTAATCAGGGGAAGCCACCCTTCCACCTTTAAGAGACCTAGGACTGATTTTCCTTCTGATTCTTTTGATCAGGATTCTGAAATTTCTGATTTCTCTGATGACCAGGACTTGTCCTTATCTACCTATGAGGATTCTGATGCACAGGACTGCATTCCCTCTGCTTCCCCTCCAGAGGATCTCTCTTTTGGTGAAAGATTGCATAGTGTTAGGGAGCATTTCCGCTGGAAAAGCCAGGATTACTCTGACTCCAAAAAGAGGCTTAGGGAATTCTTACTCCTGCCTTAACACAGGCCTTTAGCTATCCCTCTTGTGTTGGACATTGTAAATGATGCCTTCTCGGAATCTAGCCTGGCCCCTGACACTTTACCTCCTGCTCCCAGAAAACCTGATAGGTATTACAGGGTAACCGACTCTCACAAGTTCCTTTTTAAAAATCCTACTGCGGATCCTGAGACCATTTCACAGGGACCCAAGGCATTAAGTCTACTACTGCCAAAAATCCTACCCCATCTGATAGAGATTCCAGGGCGCTGGATAGATGGGGTAAGAAGGTATACACTTCTGCAACTTTGGCCATTAGGGCTTTAAACTGCCAGTTTCATATGTTAAAGTATCAGCAGCATATTACTGGATTGCTTAAACAGAAAATGATGTTGATTTCTGACTGTGCTGAAAATAAAGAATTACAGGATTTAATGCATTCTTCCGAACAAGTTGGAAAACATACTTTGCAATGTGGTTTTGATTCATTAGAGGCATCTTGCAGGGCTGCTGTCACTGGGTTTGTACTTAGAAGACATGCTTGGCTTAAGTAGCAATCTTTGCCAGATCATGTTAAAGCTATGTTACTGGATGCTCCCTTAAACCAAGACTGCCTGTTTGGCAAAAAAGCAGAAGTACTTAAAAAGATGGAGGAAAAAGCTAAATCTATGCAAACTGTTAAAGATTTCCTGTAAGTACAACCTCCCAGATTTAGTAGGCATTGGTCCAATAAGAATTGGTCCTTTCCTGCCTCTTCCAGGCCTTCTCAGTCCAAACCCAGAACCAGAAAAACACCCAGGCTGCAGTCCCAAGGTACTCACAGGATTAAGCAGTGGGGGGCACCCACTTCCAAAGCAGGGAGTAGTAAGACTCCCCTCTATGGTAAACTGTCTCAATGACTTAACTTTAAACCTTCCAAGCCCTGCTCAATTGACTGTTCCTTTAGGGGGAAAGATTGCCCTGCATGCAGAAAATTGGGAACTCATTACCCAGGACAAATGGGTTTTAAATATAGTTTCCCAAGGATACAGATTCCACTTCCACTCCTTACCAACCCCAAACGGCTTGCCAGACCTACTCCCAAATCAGTGGGCAGAGGCTCAAAAGCAAGTTCTCTCTCTTTTAAGCATCTTGGTTATTCAACCTGTTCCAGAAGAAGAATGGGGGCAAGGTTTCTACTCAAGACTTTTCCTGGTTCCCAGAAAAGACAATTCCTGGCATCCTATCCTGGATCTGTCTATCCTAAACACATTTTTGGTAATTCCAAAATTCAAGATGCTAACTCTTCATCAGCTGCTTCCCATGCTAGGCAAAGATGCCTGGTTGGCAACACTGGATTTAAAGGAAGCTTCCTGCACATCCCAATCAGGGAATCTTGCAGAAGATACCTATGCTTCAGAGCAGGCTACGTACACTATCAGTTCTCTGCACTGCTCTTTGGCTTATCTACTGTACCCAGGGTATTCACAAAGTGCCTAGCTCCAGTCATTGCATTTTGCAGGCAAAGAAATATTCAAATATACCCATACCTGGATGATAGTCTAATTCAGGCAGAAAGCCAGACATACTAGTAAATCATCTGGCATTTGTAAAGAAATTGCTAACTTCTCTGGGGTACACCATAAACGAAAAGAAATCACATTTTGTACCCTGCCAATAAATTGTATTCCTGGGAGCAAGCTTGAATACAACTTCCCAGATGGCCTACCTCACACCAAAGAAAATGTTCATTTGACAGCCTATTTCAAACTACTGGCCACAAAGACCCAGCTATCTGCAAGGAAAATTCTGCAAGCCCTAGGGTTCATGGCCTCCTGCATTCTACTAATTCCATATGCAAGACTGCATATGAGGAAACTACAATGGTATCTAAAAAGCCTATGGTGTCAACATTCTCAGGATCTAGAATCAATGATTCCTATCATATCTTGTCTACAGATAGAGTTCCTTTGGTGGGCAGAGGCATGCCACCAAAACAAGGGACAGCCATTCACTCTACCCCCTGCCGCCCAAACCCTAATAACAGACGCATCAGACTATGCATGGTGGGGCTCACTTGGCAGGGCAGTGCATTCAGGGCAAATGGAACCCAAGTCAAATGCACCTGCATATCAATCAAAAAGAAATGTTAGCTGTACAGTATGCTTTGACAGCCTTCAAGGACCACATTCTTCCAGGACAATTATTGGTATAGATGGACAACACGACTGTTATGTTGTACATAAACAAGCGGGGGGAACCCATTCATATCCTCTCTGCAGATTAGCCATGGCTCTGTGGAACATAGCCTTGGGCTACCAAGTACACCTACAGGCTCAATTCCTGCCAGGAAAGCTAAATACACTGGCAGACAACCTAAGCAGAAATCTCATGGACCCACATGAGTGGAAACTGGAATCAAAGATATTCAACATGTTGAGAAACAAATGGGGGAACCCAGAGATAGACCTGTTTGCCTCCCTCCAGGACTACCAATTGGACAAATTCTGCACAGGGATTCCCAACAAATAAACTTGGAAAGTGGATGCCCTGTCCTTCACCTGGAAAAACCTATCAGTTTATGCCTTTCCCCCTCTGCCTCTCCTCTCCAAGGTACTACTAAAGATCAAACAAGACAAACCAAGGACAGTACTGATTGCACCAGACTGGCCATGCCAACACTGATACCCCCTCTTGCGCAGCGTGTCACTGATGGCACCATGGCACCTGCCCCAGACCCCTGCTCTGCTGTCTCAGCAGGAGGGCCAGATTCTGCACCCACAGCTTCAAACCCTGAACCTGGCAGCATGGCTAATTACCTGATCTCTCCGTTTCCATCCCTCAGTAAGCAAGTGATGGATGCCATTCTAGAGGCAATGAGGCCTAGTACTAGAAAATCCTATGCTGAAAAATGGAAAAGATTCTGTTCCTGGAGCTAAACTCAGGGGATGGGCAGAGCTGCACCCAATTTACCTCAGATTCTTCAATACTTAACTGAGATGCTTTACAAGGGCCTTTCCTTTTCCTCCATCAAAATTCATGCCTCAGCCATTTCAGCTCATTACAATACAGAACCACCCCACTTCTCTCATCCACTGCTGAAACAATTCCTCAGAGGGGCCAAAAACTTAAGACCACCCAGGAGAACCCCCTATTCCAGCCTGGGACCTTAACTTTGTATTGGAAAAGCTCATTCTACCTCCCTTCGAGCCAGCTGCAAATGCAGAATTGAAATTCCTTTCTTGGACAACAGCCTTCCTTCTAGCCATCACTTCAGCAAGAAGGGTGTCTGCATTACATGCCCTCATGGCTGTGGAGCCTTTCATCATCTTTCATGAGGACAGGGTGTCCCTCAGGACCAATCCCTCCTTCATGCCCAAGGTGGTATCCAGTGTGACCCTTAATCAGTCCATTCATTTGCCATCCTTCTTTTCTAATCCACAGAACAAAGGGGAATGAATACTGCACTCCTTGGATGTGCACAGACAACTTAGATTTTACTTGGACAGGGCTAAACCTCTCAGGAAATCTGAACAGCTGCTGGTTGCATTTGCTGCAGGGGCAGAGGGGAAGGATATTTTAAAGCAAACCATTTCTAAATGGATAGGCCATTGCATTCATTTCTGCAGTAAACACCATGGAAAGCATATCCCACAGGGGATAAGACCACATTCTACCAGGGCTGCATCTACCTCTACAGCCTTTCTCAGAGGTGTCCCTACCAGGAACATCCTAGACGCTGCTACCTGGAGTTCTGTACATACCTTCACCAAACATTACCACTTGCCAATTTTTTCTAAATCCAGAGCTGGCTTTGCCACTGCAGTCTTGCAGGGCCTTATAGCTGGTCCTAATGCTATCTAATTACCTCCTCCCATCCTTAGCTTTGGGAATCTACCCAAATGTGATAACTGCAACAGTGAAACATGAAGAACATAGTACAGTTGTGTACACTTACCATAAATGTAGATGCTGGAGTGTATTCACTGTTGCAGTCCTGGTTACCCTCCCTCCAGCCCCCTGATTTCTATTGACTATACCTCTATTCTTGTTTACTATGCTTAAAGCTTTTTGGTGTATTTGCTTTTTTGTTGGAGGTGTAACCTTGTATATAATTGCTTCCCATTATGGGGGCACCTGACATCTGGGGCAAGAAAAAACTGATGTAATGGCGTTGGCTGCATGGTTTATACCCCTGACTACCTGACGTCATGGAAGTTGAGACAGCAACCGACACAGGACCGAAGACTTTGATAATCAGGCCGACTGAGGGCTACTGCAAGCAGATAACCCAAATGTGATGACTGCAACAGTGAATACACTCGAACATCTACATTTATGGTAAGTGTACACAACTGTACTTTTGTCAAGTACAGAGCAGTCAGTGGACACCAAGTAAAGGGAACTCACCAAGAAAATT
This sequence comes from Protopterus annectens, assembly GCF_019279795.1. Classification (NCBI taxonomy): domain Eukaryota; kingdom Metazoa; phylum Chordata; order Ceratodontiformes; family Protopteridae; genus Protopterus; species Protopterus annectens. The sequence continues at coordinate 20,078,099 of NC_056748.1, read as the reverse complement.
GTAAGCTTGCCTTGGGCTTGCTATTATATCTTAGAATAGATCAGGGACAGTATTCTTTAGTTAGATTAAGAAAGTTTTGTTATTAAGATAGAGTTTTTCTTGAATAATGGACTCCTATCCAGCAGTTTGATTTTACATTTCTGGTGATTGTTTATTGTGAGGTATTGATTTACAATCTTGTAATCATTTTACTTATTATTAAATGTTTTTCATTACTTTATGTTATGGCTGCAAACCAATGTTTTTCTTTAGAGATTAGAAAGTGCTTCTACCTTTTTGATACTCCCCAGGTCACCTCGAAGGCCTGGCTGTTCTGGTCATAGCTATCACTTATTTTGATAATTAATTTTCATAACTGGACACTCCTTTAGAAGGGCATGAAGATCATCTGATTGGTGGCAGCGTTACTGTATTATTTTGGGAAAGAGACAGAGCTGGAAATCTGTCAGACTTTCCCAAAGTGTTTGGATTTGTGAGATTTAAATTTTCTTTGAGTGTGAGTGTATCAGAGGTCTTAAACTGGGACACCTTGATCTGAAGTGTGTAATAAGGAAATACTTTTGGGTGGACACAGGTATATAGTCCAGTCCCAGAAAATAGAACATGTTATGGTTGTGCTCTTAGGGGAAAATTGTGAAATATTACTTCTGTTTAAGTGATAGTCTCATATTGGCATCAAGAGTGAGGACTGAAGCTCCTTAGTTACTAACTCAGGATGGTAAGGGACATCCTTTAATTGTTGGAAGTCCAGTGAGGTATTGGCCAGACATCACACTAAGTTCCAGTTAAACTCAGAGTGATTACATTTTCATTTACATTTATACACAAACAGCAGTTACATTTCTATTTACATTTATACATAAACAGAAGTTACATTTATACATATACATTCTAAGATTTTACAGAGGTGGAAGTTACTAAAGAGAAAGCACATGTGCAAGTTAGTGGATTGTACAGGCAGCAGTTATGTATACAAATTTTGGTATTTCAGTAAGAGGTTGAGAATGTTATGTTTATGGAAAGTATTTGGATAATATTGTACAGTAATAAAGTTTTAACCCTGTGATGAACATGTACAGGACCAGGATTGGTTAAAATGTTGTGTAAGCAGTAGTTTAAATCTACTAAGTTTGTCAGAGAGTCTTATTTGCATGGGGATACCATTCCAGAGTTTCACAATGCACTGGGAGTAGAGTGAGTCTCCTGGAACATTATTTGACTTATTTGCAAGTGATAAGAATTTGTTAGTAGAACAGAGGTCCCTTGCTGGACAGTAGGGTAGTAATAAGTTTTGTAGTCCAGGGCATTTTTCTGGATGATGAATAAGTTTGTGTGCTTTAGTCAGTTGTGAATATGTTAGACAGTTGTAGAGTTCAAGCCAGCTTAATTGCTTTAAGACAATGGTGGGTCCTGTGAGGGAGACTAGTGGCAAATTTAGCTACTTTATTGTAGCAGGAGGCAAGTTTCTTTCTTTGAGTATTGTTTATGTTTGTTAGGATAGGTGCGTCATATAAGAGAGTTGGCAGTAAAGTGGTGGCTAGAGTTTTTCTTGCAGTACCTATAAGGAATCCATTGATCCTAGAAAGGGAGGGTAGTTTCTGGTGTGTAGATTTAATGGTGTGTAGCATATGATGGTCATATTTGAGAATGTCATTATAACACCTAGAAGTTTACTGTGAGTTACAGTTCAGTGACAGTGTTATTTGCTGACTCTGTGGTAAAGGATTTCTTTTGATTTTGGCAAAGTTTTGAGGTGAAAAGAACTAACTTAGTTTTCTTGGGGTTGAGTAGGAGGTTTGATTCTTTGAGCCAAGTTTCTACACAGGAGAATGATTTTTGGATAAATAATTTAACAAATGTGAAACCTCAAAATATAAGTTGCACTTCTCTGACTATAGAATAAAGAAGGGAGTTTACCTGAACCGCATATACTTCCTTGTTCAACTTATCCGCTATTGGATATTGTGCAGTTCCTTGCTTCCATACTGACTGTGCAGGGGCACATGCAAAGTCAAGTGGATCTGGTGAACTGAGTTTTATCATTTAATGTTATTTTTCTCTTTCCTTTTGTTTTGCCAGTCATCAATTCATCTATGTCAATGCCGTGCTAAAGCACCAGTAAAATCATTGGTAGGGATTTCTGTGACATTTTGCGCAGTTTCTCACAAGCTTGAACTGTTACTGGTTTTCTTGTGGTATTAGTGGAATTCTTCTTTTAATTCAATGCCATTCTGAAACCATGCCATGCTCTGTGCTGCATATTGGGATACAAGCACTTGGGGGAAAAAATGGTGTATATAAGTTGGTTGCATTTATTTTCCATACCAGTATCGCAATTCCATATAGCACAACATGTACAGTAGAACATCTTGTCAGGTTCACAGTCAACTCACAATGGCCGATAACTTCAATACTGCCCCTTGAACTATAGGTAAAAAATCCTTTAGGTTTCACCTAGGCAAGACCAGTCTATGACCGATCACACAGATCATCATGGTGATATGGCATCAGCATTGGAAAATATATTTAGATCAACAACCAAAGCTGAACTAAATCGTGCCACCCGACCTTAGTTCCCAGTGCCTCTGTCGAGTAGAGCCATTGGAGTGATCCCCGGGGTAAATTTCCCATCCACTCATCAAGATTTCTCTTGAAGAGGGCCAGTGTGGTGCTCTGTTTGACATGTAAGGGAAGTCTATTCCATAGCATGGGCAGTCTCTGGGTTATGAACCTGCCCCTCCAGCACTTTCTGTTGATTGTGGTATTGAGGTTGAGGTCTCTAGAGCTTGTGGTGCGGAGGGATTGGGATTTCTTTAGATGTAGCATTTCTAACAGAGCTGGGTCAGACATGGCTTTGTAAGTCAAGCAGAGATCGCCTCTAAGTAGGCGATATAAGACAGTGAATAGTTGGAGTTTTTTGAGTCTGTCCATATAAGACAAGTGTTTAAGGCCTAGGGTCCTCTTTGTGAGGTACTTTTGCAGCCTCTCCAGTTGTTGCAGGTGTGTAGTGAGGTACATGCTAAATGGAGCATTGTACTCGATGACTGGCCTAATGAGGGAAGAGTAGAGGGAGACAATGGCCTCTTTCTTCCTGGATGCAAAACCCTTAATAATGAGATGTGGCACATAGATGGGCCTTCTGACCACTGTGGCAATGTGGTGGGCAAAATAGAGGTTGCTGTCAACCTGTGTTCCCAGATCTCTTATAATGTCTTCTGTGTTCAGTCAGTGGACTACCATCAATGTGGTAATTCAAGGGAACCAGGTTTTTCAAAAAGGGGATGTGAACACATTTTTTGGGATTGAGCTTAAGGCCATGGTTCTGACATCAGTCGTTGGTCACAGTGAGGCCATTCTGTAGGATGTCAACCTCACATGTGGGGTTAATAATAGCTCCCAACTTGCAATTGTCTGTGAACTTTGTCAGCCAGAGTCCCTTCGTGTTGGCCTGGACTTCAGAGAAGTAGATACCAAACAGAAGAGGACCCTGGACCGAACCTTGTGGAACTTTTCTCCCTGGGCCTCTGCTGAAAAGTGGTTTTTCACCCATTTGGACTTTCCTGGTCAACAAAAGCAACAAACAAATAAATAAATAAATAATTTGGTCATGATCAACTGGACTATCTAACTTAATTTTTTAAGTCTATTCTACTCAAGTTGTATTATAACTCAGGCTTTGTTAGCCAAAGTAATAAAGCCCTGACTATGACCCAGATGACCCAGAAATGAGTGACCCAACCACTGAAGGAGCCTCTGAATGGTAAGTTGAAAGCCAGTGACCAGTTCCAGCAGGCTCATCCTGAGAGACAGAGATGGTCAAGGCAACTGCAGTGTCTCCACCTACTGGCAAAAGAAGTACATGATGTGCAGCACTATGGGCAGAGTGCTTGCACTGTTGCTCCACATGCACACATGCAGAAGCATGCACGTGGACTGCTGCATGAGAGTAGTTGGACAAGAATATCAAGTACCATGGTAGGGAACTGGCTAAATATGTAGAACTTGAGCTTCTTCTGAATGATTACTATTTTCAATCACAGTTTTAGCACTGGCTTTGTCCAAGAGAAATGGAAAACCGCTACTGTCATCCCTTTGCTCAAAAGGTGTGCATCCATGGACCCCGGGAGCTATAGACCCATTAGCTTGACCAGCCTTATCTGTAAGGCCATGGAGTGAATCATCATGGACCTTATCAACAAAGAAATAGAAACCTCCAAACACTTGATCCCACCCAGTTTGGCTTTATCAAGGGGAGATCATGCCTGTTAAACTTGGTGGACTTCTTCGAGACAGTCACCAAAGCCCTAGATGAGGGAAGATTTGTGCATACAGCCTACATTGACTTAGCCAAGGCCTTTGACACAACCCCCCACTCAGGCATCATTGATAAACTCGCCCAGGTGGGTATCAACCCATATATTGTTAGGTGGGTTGCAAACTAGCTCACTGATAGAACTCATACAGTCAAAATAGAGGATTCCACCTCCTCCAACAGAGCTGTAACCAGTGGTCTTCCACAGGGATCAGTTGTGGGACTCGTACTGTTCAGAAACTACTTCTCTGAAGTCCACACAAAACTAAAGGTCTGTGGCTGACAAAGTTTGCTGATGACCGCAAACTGTGAGTGGTCATTGAGTCCCCTAACGATGTCAACATCCTGCAAGAGGGTCTTATGCAGACTAACGATTGATGCCAAAGTCATGGTCTTAAACTAAATGCAAAAAAATGCATTATCATCCCCTTTGGCAGGGGCAATATTCCGGCAAACTACCGCATTAATAGCAATACCCTAAGCACCCATTCATTGGTGAAAGACCTGGGCACACAGGATGACAGCAACCTTACCTTTGATCAGCATGTCTCCACTGTGGTAAGAAGGGCATTTTATATTGCTCTTCTCATAGTTAAGGACATTGTCTCCAGAAAAAAAAGAGTTTATAACCCCCTGTACTCTTTCCTCATCAGGTCAATAATAGAGTACAATGCTCCCTTTGGAATGTACCTTTCCAAGCACCTGCAGCAATTGGAGAGACCACAAAGGTTCCTTACAAAGAAAATTCAGGGTCTCCAGCATTTGTCATATGTTGACAGATTGAAATCACTGTCACTTTACTCTGTTTCATACCCACTACTCCGAGGCAACCTTTGCTTGCATTTAAGGCAATCTCTGACCTTGCTTTAATGGGAATGCTGCACATTCACAAGTCAAATGGTACAAGGGTTACTTGCTTTAAGGACTTTAACCTAGTATGCAACATCAATAGAACATGCTGGAGGGAAAGCTTTATCTCTCAGAGGTTGCCTTACCTTTGGAACAGGCTTCTAATTCATGTTAAACAGAGCCCCTCCTTTATGCTATTTATGCACACTTTGGAGGATTGGATGAGTAGTTTGAAATTCACTCCAGGGGTTCCACCTGTGTCCCTCTTGGACAGGGGCAATAGGCAATGATTTTAATGTCTGCTTTAAATGGATACTGTTGGGAACAAGGGATGAACTTGGCTAGACTTGTAAGGGCCCTAGGGCCATTAATATAGTAACCTCCTATGATCCTATGACCACTCACCAGTGCTCAACTTATCCCCATCGTAAACAATAAGAAAAGACTACTGAAAGTTGTTCCCTAACTTAAGGAGAAGGCCCCCCTCACACACAGTACTGTGGAATGCTATGCCCACGTGGGGCAAAGTGGAAATGAAAAGTAAATGGAGTGTCCAGGGGTCCTTGATGGTCAGGAAGGGCTAGGATAAAAATGACATACAAAGTATCAGCTGCTGTAGCCCTTCTTGTACTAGGAGTCTTACAGCTTAAAGTGATCTTGTGATTTTAGGCTAGACAAAATATGATCTAAAGATTTGTTAAAATGTTTACAAATTACAGTGCCAGCTTTGAAAGATGATTATTATTTTTGAAAAAGTGTACTATGATTTTTTTCTTTAAAGTCTCTAGGAATTGTTAGAATTAGGGTGGTCTAATTTGATCTTCATAGCCAAGTTGCTATCATATATTGCTCTGTATGAAAATAACAGCCTGTAGTGTATTAATTTATATTTATGAAATTGTGTCAAAAATTATCAGATTTATTTTATGTGTGGCTCAGTGGTGCTTTTTGTACTGTAAATTGTGCTTACAAATCTGTTTTGCCAGTACAGTCTTTTTTTAGTTTTGCTGTCTTTTGAACCGGTCTAATAACTTTATGTCTATCATTTGATATAACTTAATATACAGGAAATTCAGTGGTTTGTTAAATGAACCTCTAAGAAGTCACTTTCCAAGCTGCAGTTACAATTAAAAGGCTTTAAAAATGGCTATTATCAGTTCTGCAATAGTTTTTCAAGTTATTTAAACCAGTGCAAGTATTATTAACAAAAGGGAATGAGAATCTGTAATGGCTATATGGTTAGTCGCTTAATATCAAGAAGTTTAGATCCCAGAGTTAGTACTTTTACAATCTATTCAATCTCCTGTGTTTAATTAATTAATCTGAATCACCAAGGATTAATACATTTTCTTCATTAGAGTCAATCTTTTTTGCCAAGGATAAATGAGGCAACATGAAAGTACTGATGGTCCTCCATTGTTTATTTTGATTATTGTGTTTACTGCATCTGCCAAGTGGACTCCACCAAATATAGTCCATATCCTGCATAATCCAGTCTGTTTACTTCACATTTTAGGACTAAGTGCCACAGGCACTATTCAGTTTAGCATATGAAAACTCTTTCAGGCTTTAACTCCTCAACCTATCATTGAGTGCAATGCCCCCTTTGGTATGTACCTAACCAGGCATATCCAACAATTGCAATGTCTGCAGATGTTCCTCACTAAAAGAATATAGAGTGTAAGTAAAATGTCCTATGCGGACCACCTGAAGACCCTATCCCTGTACTCTGTCTCTTACAGGTTTTTGAAGGGAGATCTATGTCTGACAAAGAGGGCATTGTCAGACCCCACTCTAATGGACCTCCTGCATATCCACAAAACAAACAGCACCAGAATTACCCATTTTAAAGACTTAAACCTTGCCTTTGATATAAATAGGACCTGCTGGAGTGATAGGTATATATCCCAGAGACTACCCCATCTATGGAATGGGGTCTCCATCAATGTGAAGCAGAGTTCCTCCCTAATCCAATTCAAGTGCAACTTGGACAGTTGGTTGTGGAACAGGAAATTCATCCCTGGTTTGGCACCTCTACGTCTCTGATGCAAACAGGTAACCAGTAAACGGTTAATCTCCCAGGCCCATGCTTGCACTTATCAATGGTATCAGAACCTGTCAGAACTTTGGGATGCATGGGTAGGCTTAAAAAGGCTCGTGTGGTCATTAGCCTAGTAAACACCTATGAACCTATGAACTTATGAACTACTCACATAAATCTCTGCACCTCCTGTCTTCTGATAACTCTTTTGATGCTGAACAGCTGTACATCTGAGAAAATACCCACAGACCTATTTTGGTTATAATCATGATTTGTGGCAACTTTTGTTGATGCTATTTTCTTCTGTATCACTTCATATGTAATCACAGATCACCTAAAGTGACTTTTCAGGTCTTATCTTTTCAATTTAGAATTTTTCTGTCAGAAAGGATATTTTACCTCCTTTATTATCCTTGCGGCTACTGGGCCAACATTTTGTGTGATGTGGAATTAGTTAGTAAGGAAACTTCCTTATGAGTTTTTTTCTTCCTTACATTTGTGCAGTGTTTCTTTGCCTCATACTAACATTTGGTTGTTGATGTAAATGTGGTGTACTATTATTTTATTACAGGCAAGATGGACAGTCAGGTTTGTAAAGTGGAAAGTGTAGTCACAAGATTCTACATTAGGATAGACACTCTTTTTTTCATAATTTGCTTAGGCACTTGTTATTTACAAAAAGACTATGCAATATGCAAAAGTTTTGAGTCCTGGACTTTAATGAACAATATTAAAAATGATTCTAAAAGGATTATTCCCTTGGAACCCTCTTCAGACGAATCATATATTAAGAAAAAAGGAAACAATTAAAGAAGATGGTTAAGCTCATCCTAAGCACTTTTCTGGGGCTTCATCCATGCCTCGTAAAAATATAATCCTGACAGTGACGCTCACATGAGTGCTTCAGGGGTACAGAAGTTTCAGACCACCAGCATATCTTTTTCAGGATTATCTTAACATAACATGGCTGTTGTTGAGGAGTTAGCTCTGTGTAGCTAATAGTAGTCTGTCAATTGTTTCAGAGCCTGAACTAATTATTTTTTTCTCCTCAATGCCTCAATCTGCCCTTTTGGAATGTTCTGTCTGTTTCTGTCAGTCCCTCTGTGTCAGACAACTTGAAACAGGAGAAGATGATGAGGGTACTAGTTAATGGTAAAAAAATGGATGGGTGTCTTACTTTCCTCATCTGGTAATAGAGCAGTAAAAAAGAGTCTTGTTTCTCCCACCCACCTCAGTGTCTCCTCAGAGTACCAGTCAGCACTGGGAGACTCAAGGCTGATGCTCCCACTGCAGGTATTGAGTTCACTGGTCACCTTAGCATCGGTGGCCAAATTGATGATGGTAACATCATTGTTGGCCTTTTTCATGCCTTAGAAAAAAGCTTAGAATGAGTTCTGCCATCCTCTTTATTTGTTTCCTTTTTTCTTAACCTTTGTTAGGGCCAGGGGTCTCTTGGTGTTGAGAAGATAACACGATAACGGCTGTAATGCTCTTGAGGTCATTTAGAGTGTTAGCACTCTCAGCCTTTGAGGTCTCAGGCTCATAACTATTTGCAGAAATTTATGCATCATTGTAGACTTTGGCACAAATGCCAGAAGACTGAATTTTGACATAAATTTCTTTAATGCTGATGTCACTGACATTTCTGGACTCATTGGCACAGGGCACCTCACCACTGCAGTTGATGCATATGGTCAAAGCACTGCTACAACACCTAAAGCTGACTACACAGTCTCTGGATCCTACACTGCACTGCATGAAACTCAGCCCCAGACACAAGTGGTTCTGGGTCTTTCACCTCTGCAATTTCTCACCAGAGAGGCTGACAGTACTGGAGAGTCAATACTAAGAAAGCACTTTGTGTCCACACTAGATTCTACTTCCTTACCTTATGACAGTACTCCTCTGAGTATACTAAAGGAACCAGAAGTGCAAGAAGAAGCATATAGACCCTCAGTTATAGTCTGCTTCTCCAGGCACAGATACAACCAATGGAGAATATTCACCCTTGTCCCATGCTTCAGAAAGTCCTAGATTTTAAGAGAAAGAGGAGTTTCTGGCATGCTGACACCATTTTTTCACTGGAAGAAATGCTGCAGGAGTCTTTTTGTTGTCACAACTTTCTTCTTTTGTAATTCCTCTTACAGAAAAGATGTTAGTGCTTATCATGCAAAAGGAATTCGAAGACCCGACACCTTTGCTTCCATTCCAAGGGGAACAGTCAAGCTTGTCAAGATCACCAAGGACTGAGAATGTTGGAAGAGGACCCTGCTACCATAGAAGTAACTTTTGCCCTAAAGAGAGAATGTATGAATTCAGTAACTGTCAGGATAATTAATCATTTCAGGAAACACATTTATACATCCCTAACTTTTTCAGTTAATGCACTAAAGTATCTTTCACATATAAATTGTTTTTAATCTGACTTGTCAGATGAGATGTCCTAGACATTTCAAAAACTGCTATACTGCAGTATGCAAACAAAGTTGGAATTGTAGGCACAGATGATTTCTGCAGTATTGAACCTTGCCATGTTACTAGCACACAATACAGTCAATAGAACAGGAAGGGCAGCTGGAAGAGGCATTACTATTCATAGACACATTTACCTCTGCAATTGCAACTTTTCTGAGGAGTTCAATATGACCTTCATCAAGACCTCCTTATTAGGACTGACTTTTTCAGTTGAAAGTTGAAAAAAGCTGGAGAAAAGTGAACAAGAAGGCATCCTGATGGTTGGTATTAAATGTACCACTTCTCAGGGTACATTCTTCCATACTCAGAAGTACTGAGAAGGCAATGGCAAGAATTCTAGAATTCTAGAAATATTATTATACTAACCAGCACAGTTGTGAAGGTCTCCAGAATGGCTGCTGCCAATGAGGCAGAAGTAATCAGCAAAAATGGGTTTCACAGCCTTCCCTCCATGGTCACCATAAAACCAGGAGAGACTGTCTGACTGTCCCAATGTACAGCCTCTTACTAATGTCTTCTAAGCTTAAACTTAACCCTACCCCTAACCGCAACCCTACATTTTATGTTAGAAAAATATTTTCCATAACTCTGCCACTACACAAGACAGACACGTCAACCAAATTCAGCAGCACACATGAACAACACTAAATCAATACTCTTCCATAGCCCTTAGTCTAACCCTAACCCATGAACACTCATGTATATACTCCCACCCTAATTTTAGATTAGGTAATGCCTGTGAGTGCAGCTTTTGATTTGGGTAATTGTTCCTATCTGGAGGGTTAAACTTCATTTATTGAAAATGTACATAGTTTTGTGTGTTTATTTTAGGTTAGCAGGGTATGGGGTGTTCTGAAAATGTGTTTAGTTTTTTGTTGAAGGGTTTTCATCAAAGCAAAAAGTCTTGAACATGTGGCATAGGTTCAAATGGAGATGAGAAGAAGCAACTATTTAAAAAAATCAACCTGCTCAAAATTAGTTTGTGCATGTAAGACAAAAGTTGGAAGTACACATTCAAAAAAAGCTGTCATGCACAATAGGAGGGACAATAGCTTTTGTTTTAGCTACAGTTGATTTGAGGTTCTTTTCATTTTACCCCTCCCATTTTCAATCTCCTTATGTGAGCTGTTAGAATGCTGAAGAAGCTGTTTTGTGGGATTTACATGAGCAGTCTAGATTTATGTTTCATAACTATGGTGAAAATCTTACACAAGATGAAAGGGTATCTCTGGTTAAATGTAGAGGGGCCTTCATATACTAAAAATGCCACCATACAGGGATACATACCCTGATTTATTACAAAGATGGCAATTGATAAACTTAAGCTGCTCATTTAACTACATGGAACTCATGAATGCTTATTTTCTGCCTATGGAACAGGAATGCCGTTCCAAGGCTAAAGATCTTTATAATAATTTAGTCTCATGTGGTGATTTTACTGAGTATGGCATGCTTTTTAGTGAATCTTTTGGCAGGCTAGCAGCTTTTGAAAAGAAACTGGCTGCTGGCAAGAAGAAAAAGCTACAAAGAGACCTCGTAGACTTTGAAAAGGGGAATGTCTTTGTCTGGCTGAAGGAGAGAGAAGAGACCAATCAGCATGTGCATTTGAATGATGTAGAACTGCTCCTGTTGCAAGAACTGCCCTTGCTACAACAACATGAACAAGGAGAATTTCCTGCTAGCTCGTCTGTTAATAGTCGGTTAACAGGGGAGATAATGCCAAGAGGTGGCACTAACGCAGGAAGAAGAAGGGATATCTAACACCAGAATTGGTTTGCAGATTGGTGTAACAGGGTGGCTTACTACAGACAAGTTACTGGTTGATGTCATGGCTTCTGTGTCAACATTTATAGCTGCAGGAGAAGCCATTATGGATGGGGATGAGTTAAACACACCAGCTGGGTGGACGACAAAGACACCATCACAGGGAGGAGGATTGAGACGAGACGTACCAGCATGCATGGATGCTGTACGCATGAACGCCTTGTATCCAGTGGATTTTCCACTTCTCCTCAATCAAACCCTGCCCATGCTGAATCCAAGAACCAAGATGCAGTGTCTAGCAAGCAGAGTGATGAACGAGGATTCCAGCAAGCGTCCCTTCATGAGGAGCCAACTAACCAAGTAAATATTGTATTTAACTTATCCTCATATGTACTTACACAAGCAGAGCTATCTGTGCTTAACAAAGGATTGTCATTTGTACCATCTGCAGTATCAGACATTTCAGAAACATTGACTGAGGTTAAATATTTTATACGTAATGTCTAAGAACCTAATGCTGATGCTGGTTATTACACAGCTAATGGTCTAAGATGAAGTAGCACTTTTGTGCCATTTAATAATGTTCACTTGCAAGTTTTTGAAAAGATGGTAGAACAAGACATATATAACTTATATATGAAGAACAATGTAGCCACATTTTACAATTTAACTAAGGAAGAGAATGCTGCTATTCACTCTTTGATAAATAATTCAGACCTTGTAATATAAAATGCGGATAAAGGGGGAAGCATTGCCATAATGAGTAAAGATTTTTATATGGAAAAAATTAAGCTTATGTTACAAGGAGATTAATATAGAAATATTACAAGGAGTGAAAGTAATTGCTTATGTATCAAATTAAAGGAAGCATTGAATGTTTTTCATGATAGTGGTAAACTTGATGATAATAAGTTTGACTATTTCTTTGAAGAAAATCCAAAAATACCTGTAATTTATGGGATACCTAAGCTGCACAAGGATCGGGTTAACCCACCCATGAGGCCAGTTGTGTCTGTTCGTGGGTGGGTTACAGAACCCCTTTCTAAGTTTCTAGAGAGTAATTTAAGACCTGTATTAGAGAGAAGAGAAACTATTTTAAAAGACAAAAATATCTTTTTAAAGCAGTTGTACGAATGGTCAAGTGGACAACTTCCTATTGGCTCCCATATGGTGACAATGGACGTTGATTCATTGTTCACATCAATACCTCACATACATGGTGTTGAATGTGTCAAAATATTCTTGGAGAGGTTTTCAGACTATGATACTGAGAAGATCAGACTATTGTGTGACCTATTAAAAATGGTTTTAACATCAAATATTTTTATTTTTGACACTAGTCTGCATTATCAAGAAAGAGGAGTAACAATGGGAACAGCAGTTGCAAATACTTATTGTCATGTACATGTGGGAAGAGACATATGTGTTGTCTTTGACTAATCCTTTTAAAAAGTGTATTAATTTTTATAAAAGATTTGTTGATGATCTTGTTGTGTGGGAAGGTAATCGAGATGAATCTGAACAGTTTATATTATATGTTAATGGAACTGCTACTTTCTTAAGATTCAAACATGATATTTCTAAGGATCAGATTACGTTCCTGGATGTGAAATTAATGAAGAATGAGCAGGGTATAGTATATACAGAGCTATACAGAAAGGAGGTTAAGTGTAATAGTTACTTGCATCGTAATAGCATGCATCCTCCTTTTATGTTTGGAAATATAATAAAAAATCAGATGCAGTGAGTAGTTAGACTAAGTACTGTACATGATAGGATGTCCGAACAATTGGAAGTTGTGGTCTCTGACTTTTTAAATAGGGGGTACCCAGAGTCTGAAGTCCATGTTGCTAGTAGGAGTATACAACAGCAAAGACTAAGCAGAGGGCTTCAGCCATATTTTGGTAGTGTGAGTCTGGACAGAGCTAGAGCAGGATCTCAAGGAAATAAAATGAGGTGTATGCTTAACTATAACAGGAATACTGAAGCAGTAAAAAATATTATTAGGCAACACTGGTCAATCTTACGGGATGTCCCAGCATTAAAGGAAATAGTAGGGGATCCACCAGCTTTTGGGTACAAAAGGAAGAACACTTTGAAACAGATGTTATGTTATAAGGAGCAACCCAAGGAATTCTTTAAGATAGGAAATGTGAAACAAGGTACATTTAAATGTGGGAATTCTGTTTACTGTAAGCATATGTTCACAGAGAAGTCTATTAAACATCCTATGACAGGTAAAGAGTTTGTTTTGCATGCATATGGGAATTGCAACACAAGCAATTTAATATATTTAGCTAAGTGTGACATCTGTGATGCTTTTTATGTGGGTATGACAAGCAGGAAATTTAAAGAGTCTATAGCCTGTCATCTCAGTGATATTAGACATAGAGTAGTCACGGATGCTCTTAGTAAACACATTATAGAGAAAGGTGATCAACATAGTTTTAAGTTTATGATTTTAAAAGTAATTTATAGACCATTGAGGGGTGGGAATGTAAAACTTTTAACTGAAAATGAAGAGATGAGACGGATTTTTAAGAATGAGAGCGTTTGTACCACCTGGTCTTAATGACAGTTTTACTTCAAAGCCTTATTTAAATATGCTGCATCAGAAGGTGTAATTAGAGTCATGTGACTTTTTAAAATGCATTTAAGTTATGTTGTTTAATTGATAGTATTTATTTTGCCTGAAGAAGCCTTGAAGGTGAAAGTGTTTACTTGCAAACTTGAACTTAGATTAAACATTTGTTGTTTTAGAGTGTTTCCAGTTTTCTTTTTCTTTTTGGACTTGATTTTGTGACTGAGAACTGGTTAACTGCCTCACAGCTGTTTTTTTGGATACTTAATATAACTTCACAACTGCTTGAAGAATTCAATAATTGTTAACCATGCCTATCTTCACACACCACCACCTTTGGTGGGGAAGGTCTGTTGTTCTGTACATTTAGGAACAGACTAGAGATAGAGGAAAGAGGCACAGAGGGTCATGGGTAGGAGAACAAAAGCAGCCTGGGAAAGTTATATCTGCTGAGTGCCCGAAAACTAAAGTTTAATAAAGACTGCATTATCCAAATGGATCAAACATTATAGTACTTACATAATTCACACAGGAATGTGTATGGGTTGCATACAAGCTGTCAAGAGACAATTTATTGAAAGAAACAGAAAAGGTACAGCTGATCGAACGTACTGGATTTTTTTTTTTTTGTGCGAGATCACAGTACAGAGGGGAATGGGGAATTTGGCTTTTTCCCACTGTAGTGTGATCTTGATGTTGATATATATAATTAGCAGGGGGTGTAGGAGCCCAGTTCTGTACATGGTGGGCACAGGGGGTCCTGCCCCCTGCAAAGGCAATGTTTTTTTTTGTTACATTTTCAATAGGCAGCCTTTTGACATGTTGACTTTTCAATATATTTATATGCATCCATATATATGTGTGTGTATGTATGTATGTATATATATATATATATATATATATATATATATATATATATATATATATATATATATGTATGTATGATTATTGGACAACTGGCTGAATGCCAAGTTTGTTGAACCACCAGTGACTGAATTCAAATGGTTAAAAGCCCATTTTATTGAAGATCTTTTATTTCAATTCCAAATAACTGAAATATTATTATAGAATAAAAATCAGCAGAACAAGAGAAAATGTTTCAGAAAAAGTTTTTGCAGGAGGGCAAGTCCTCATAAACCCCACTGTGAGGAAATTTTCTCCCCAACCTTGCCCTTACTTAAATATACTAGATCTATGATTAGACAACTGTAGAGAAAAGTGAAAATACCACGCACACAGGGAATCACTGTCAGTGCACATACAGAAACTACACCAGAAGCAGTTATGTATAGCAACATCAGTCAGCAGATAAAGCTTTTTCATCTGTTTCAGCATATTCTCCTTCTGTTTTACAGAACTCAGTCTGGTTATGCAACCTTAAATGAAAATGGAATTCCGGTCAATGGTCATTCAACTAAGTGGGTTTTCAGTCATTTCAATGAACTGAGGTACCATTCAACAAAATTGTCATTAAACAAAATGTCTGACCCCTATATATATATATATATATATATATATATATATATATATATATATATATCACACATATTTTTTTTTTAAACTTTGCAATGTTCCTGCATCATTTTGTTTTCATTGACAGCTCAGTTCACTGAAATGTGCTGTCGTTGCCATGCAGTTAGTTGACTGTACCACTGCAGTGAAGTTTGCATTTTGGTCATTATTGTGGGACTGTAGAGTTAGTATATAAAAAAAGTGGGGTTGTGAAGGCAAAGCCCTAGCCCATGACCATGTGAGTGCGGTGCATGAATGGATGTGGGGTGTGGTTTAGTGATCAGGAAAGGAAACAAATTTCCTTTTTAAAATGTGTATGATTTCATTTATCATTTGTGATGTTAGTCCGTCAGTCAGTTGTACAGTTGATGTGTTTGGATAGTGTGTGAATGAGGTCCATTTTAACTGCTGGCATTAATATATATATATATATATATATATATATATAGGTAGATATGTATATATTGATATAGATATAAACACAGAAACATTCACACACACACACACACACATGCACACAAGTAAACACGTGTGTGTGTGTGTTTAGAGAGAGGCACAAACATTGTGTGTTTGGAGAGAGATACAAAGGAACAAAGAGAGAGAGAGATACTAAAATGATAGTGCTGTGGTTTCCTACTTTCACATTTCTAAGATTTATGTGCCAGCATCTCTATGTTTCTGACTGCATCTTTTTCTTATTGGAATGTTTTTATGAATATTTCAAGTTTAAGTGGTACAGTTTACAAATAGTTTTCTTTTGAAATAAACTGCTAAAATAAAAAAATAATTTTGAATCTTAACAGCTAATGTAAACATTTATTTGTAGACTGAAAGTATTGCAGTATTTTGTTAAGCTGCTAAAAGTTTGTAAAAATGTATTTTCTGTCCAAAAATATAAAGTATAAACACACTGCTAAAGTCAAAGTTACTTCTATAAATTTTTCAAATGTTTTCTGTACTTATTTCTAGGAGGTGTTGCTTCATATCAGGCCCCTGATGCAGTGATTAGGCTATTTCTACTGGCTACAGGTGTTTCATCCTCACTTATTGTTCAGACGGTGACATGGCAGTCAGGAACCAGTCTACAGAGGTAGGGATGATAATTCTAATTTAAGAAGAAACGCTTTTACTGATATTTTATATTTGAATAAAGTAAGATGACCATTTTTCTTCCCAGTCTCTTACAGTGTGTCCAAGATTTATTGCCCCTTTGGTATAGGTACATTGTTTTATTATACTTGCTTAATGTTTATTCAGTAGACAGTTATAACAAGCTTTTGTGCTTTTATGTTCACTTGATTGCATGAATGAATGCACTGATTCAGTCTTACAATTTGCCTACCTCTTAGTGGGCAAAGTTCATTTGTGTTTCCCAGTCACAGCCTTGATATTAACTGTAGAATGCTTTTGAGCTAGTGGCTGTGAAGCAGATGGTAACAGGATGTGCCTGTTTGTTCAGCTAATCATGTATGTCACGTGATGCCTGACTATGTATCAGCACACACACACACACACACACACACACACACACACACACACACACACACACACACACACACATACACACACGTGCTCATATGTGCAAACACATGTGGAGTCACACATGTACATGAGTACAAACACACAGATGTAAAAAGGCACACTCACATGCTCATATGCGCAAGCACATGTCAATCACACACATATGTACATGAGTACAAACACACACACATGCACACACCTACTCATACACACACTCACATACAAAGGCACACACATGCTCATATGTGCAAGGACATTTGCTATCACTCGTGTACATGAGTACAAACACATACACACACCGTGTAGATAATGCTTTGTTTTTTTCTTCTGTTACATATGTAAAAATAATAATAAAAGTATGTTGTCCTTTAAAAGAAAAGTGTAATCCTGGACATGAAACAAAGCATTCCTGCCCAGCTTTAGGGTTTCCACAGCTGTAAGCACTAATGGCTAAGTATCCCATGCTTTTCATTCCCATACTTTGAGATATAGGTGGATAGTTGTTGTCTTTATCTCTTGTAGCGGTGGTGCAGCGGTAGCATTGTTGCCTCACAGCAAGAGGTTCTCCCGTTCAATTCTGGCTTGGGTTGGGAGTGCCTTCTGTGTGGAGTCTGCATGTCCTCCCCGCGGTCGAGTGGGCGTTCGAAAGACATGCGTTAAATGGGCGTGCCTTCGTTGAAGGTTGGGCGTCAGGCTGGCAACTCAACACCATAAAAACCAACTGCCAATCATTAGCGGACCGGAGTTCCGCTGTGGCGACCCCTAACCGGGAAAAGCCGAAAGACAAACAATAAGTAAATAAATACAACTTTCCTCTCTATGCTACAGTTCACATTTTTATTAATAAATAAGGCAGCAAACTGATGCAGCATTTAGTTTTGCTGATTTACAGGCCTTGGTTATACACAAATACCTCTCAACTGTGCAGATTTTCCCAGAATGTCCAGAGTTTTGCCTCATATTTTTTGTCTGTTTCTCATAAGATTATGGTTTTCTGTTAAATCACTGGCAAATTGTTGAGGGTTGAAGTCAGAAAATAATGACAGACATTTTAATTCAGACTTAATGCCCTTCAGAAAATTTATGCTAATGCAAAACCTGTTATTCTATCAACTTTCAAAGTTTGTAAGAGGAATATTTAAAATGTGTCCTTATTTTTGGCCTTTTGTCCCCCCCCCATTATTTATGGCTTTGTCCAGATTTCTTGCTCTAAGAAGTTGACAGGTATGTTCTATTGTACAAGTCCTGGCTGAGATGCCTTTTCATTCTGTTGCTTATTGATTTGTGTGTGTGTGTGTGTGTGTGTGTAAAACGAAAGATAATTTCTATTTAAAAACATAATGTGTGTGAGGTTTTCGTACATGCCTCTGTATATAGCCATTGCCAAACATGAGGAAACTTCTGCAAATCTGCCAGCACATTGTTAATAGCAGTATACATGGTGGAAAAACTTTATAGTAATAGTTTTTAAAAGGTATTTCTGCATAACAGTGTGAAGATTAGTAATACATAATGAATTAAATGTTATGCACATATCAATACACCACAAGTAATTCCTTTAATGCAATAAAACAGTCAGATTGAACTGCAATGTACACTAAATAGAGCAAATGAACATTTCCAAAAAAGTAATTCAAATGCAAATGTGATCCAGCAACAATACATTCGGCTGGATTCAGGAAGCCCTACATGGAGTGTTGGAATAGTGCAGGAGCTGCTGCATGCAATATGGCCACCGAGGGATCCAGGATCGAGCTCCCAGGATGTGCATGAGCATTCCTACACTATTCCGGCACAGACACCACTCCTTTATGCTAATTACCACGTTTTCTGGTTAAAACCATGCAAATGAGATGAATTACTGATCCAGGAAGCAGGCAGTTGTTCATGCCTGAACAGTGTACAAAGCAGAAATGTATTCAGCTAGTAGCTGAATACATTTCTGCAAATTAAAAAAATGGAGGCATGACAGCTCGAAAGAAAGCATGTATTATCGTTAGTAGGCATGCCAATGGCCAACTATATGTCCATTGGCATGAAAAATAATTTAATTTTATAAAATAAAACTTTTGTTTTTTTTGGCCGATCTTGGCCATTTAAGCATAGGGCAGCGATGGGCAAACGGGATCGTGCCAAAAATAAAAAAAATGTGAAAAATCAATTTTCAGGGAAATCTTCATTTTCCCATTATAGTCAATGGCATGCAGAATGAAAATAATACCAGGGAACAGTGGTTGCTAAGGGTAAAGGCTCAGTGTAAGTGCAGTAACTATGGAGTAAGGCAGTGGGGTATGCAAATGAGGGCAATATTACTGAATCACAAATTTCTTCTAAGTGTCAGACTGCACCTAACTGTGTAGGTGCTCTAATATGGCCGTATAAGCATGAAAAGTAAATGACATCAAAAGGGGGTGTGTCATGCTTGCTGTAAGCACATTCGAGCACTATTGCTTGGGTTTCTGCTTAGCTAAGCACAGCTAAGCAAGGGGGTGTGTCTGAGGCTGTAATGTCTTACACCATGAAATGAAGAGCGTGTTTGCATCCAGGGAGGCACATTTCTGCTAAAACCTGTTTAACTTTGCTAAACGGGTTAGTGCGGGGTGCACTGGGACTTAAACAAACAAATAAAAAAAACACAGGAAATGGTAGCACTGTGTATATGTAAGCAAGGGGGTGTGTCCGAGTCCATATAGCCTTGTTTATCCTGCCTAAACGGGTGTGCGCCACGCGCACCCAATTTTAAACCACAAAAATAAAAAAAATACAGGAAATGGCAAGCGGAATAAGAAAAAAAAGGGAAATGCAGAATAGATGCACTCAAATACAAGTAATAGAGCTAGCAGGTGGAATGTGTCATACTCAGCCTAATCACACAGGCAGCATCTGCAGCACACCACTATGCAAACACCTTTCAGTCTGTTTTTTCCCACAAACTCTACACCACCGATGTACACATATGGGGAAATTTTACCTGAAAAAACTAAAATGTTAGGGGCTGCTGTTGCTCTTATACATCAGTATGTGCAAGAGGCTGAGGGTGGTGAAGAGGACAATGCTGACAACTGCCCCAGACTTATGAGGAGGAGGAGAATAGTGTTCAGGTCCAGGGCAACCTACCAGGTGCTACATGATCTGGAGAGAGTAGAGCACTACAGGGTGGACAGGGACATACTGCAGCAAATTGTGGAGCTGTGCCAACCTCACCTCACATCCAGAACAAACAGAGGGGAACCCATCCCAGTGGATACTAAGGTATGTGTAGCTATAAGAATACTAGCTACAGGTACTTTCCAAAGGATATAATGGGGGTCTCACAGGCATCTGCGTCGAGGACACTCCACCAGTTCTTGGATGCCATGCGACCACATGCCAAGGAGCATATTAAATTCCCCAGCACCCGTGAGGAGCTGACTGGCAATATGCATCTCTTTCACCATGTAGCAGTCTAAACGGAGGTACTGGGTTCATAGACTGCATGCACATCCACATCAAAGCACCACCTGGTGACTAGGGTAGGGTCTACATAAACCACAAGGGGTTTCACTCCATCAACTGACAGGTCATGTGTGATGCCCAGGGCATTATCATGAATGTGTATGCTGGCTGCACTGGAAGCTATCATGACTCCCACATCTGGCATTCCTCACAGCTGTATCAGTGGTTTGCCAGGGGGGTCATCCTGTATGGCCATTTAGTGGGGGATGCTGGCTATGCACTAGAGCCATGGATGATGACACCCATCAGAAATGCACACACACCCACACAAGAATGTCATGATGAGGCACCCGCACAAACCAGGATCATTATAGAGCATGTGTTTGGGATGCTCAAGTCACAGTTCCGCTGCCTTGACATATCCAGTGGAGCCTTGCAGAACTCTCCAGCAACATGTGCACACATGGTCATAGTATGTGCCATGCTACACAATATGATCCTGTGGAAACAGCTGCAGCAGGAACAAAATTGGGAAGGGCCACACAGACCCTACCATTGCCAAGGCCTCCACAGGCACAGAGGGACTCGAAGGAGGAACATCCTGAGCCTACCCCTGTAGGCAGATGAAGGCATGCCCAGTATGCCCTGGCCTTGGCAAAGAGGCAACGCATAGCACATACACTGACACTATAGCACCCAGGGGACTGATCTCTCTCTCTCTCTGACTCGCATACACAGTAAAATGGATGCCAAACATCACACCACCTCTACCTGACCATGTATGTGCATCCGACATGGTCAGCCCTCAAGCACCACCCCCACAACAGCTGTAGGCACAAGGTAAGCTAGTCTCTGAAACAAATTGAAATAATGGGGTGGAATTTTCTGATAGCATATCTACTGTATTGATCCAGCATGTAAGGGAATGGGGTGGCTAACTGGGATAGCAGCAGACAACTGACAGCTCTGTGGGACAGCAGGATGTGTATCCCCAGTACTGCCTTACCCATACCATGCAGTACCACCCTAGTCGACAAATACTACTGCAGTATATGTGGTGAGCTAAATAACTGTGGAGGTCATAGGTCACATGCATGTCAAAGTGGGGATCCCATACCCACCACCAACCCCACACAGCAGATCAGCTGTAGACAACCATACAGAAATGCCTGGCAAAAGCTCTCACATAGCGACATCCATGTAATCCCCACCCACATAGTTTTACACAGTGATATCACAGCAGGTCTGGCAGTGGCAGTATGGCTTTGAAAGGTAAGAAGTTTACAAAGGTCTATGCCAGAACAATCTGACTTGTGCTTGATACTGTTATTCCTGTAGTCTGAAAGATAGGGCACACCACTTTGCTACATGGGCCCAAAATGTTAAGCAAATATCAGCACAGTCTGTGCAGATATGTATTGTGTGCAGCCGTGCCCCACCCATAGTCCCATAGAAATGCATTAACATGTTCCTAGACTTCAACAGCATCCAGCTATCACCCAGAGTGATGGTGCAATAGTAAAAAAAGCAATTGTTTGTAACACCCACAGTCAACTTACTGGTGTCATCCCAGGGGTGTCTCCTGCCAGCAGCATGGGAACATATGATCATCAGAATGCACTGCCCTGCTACAGATGGCCTGCATCTGTCACACCTGGCCTACAGGCCTCTGGCAAATGCCTATGCTTCATCCACAGTGCCCTTTAGGGAGTGTATGGGGTCCATAACACCAGCATAACACAGTCCACAAAATGCAAAGAAAGGCCATGCTGACAACTGCTAGGAGCAAACCTGCCAGCCTCAGAGAGCCAGAAATCAGGACAAAGCCATGAATAAAGGGGTGATGAAGGTCCAAGAGAAGGACACCTGCGAAATACTGCTCTAATAATGTTATAAAGTGGATGGAATGATTTGTAGTAGCATGGAATGTCTGATGGGTACGAAGTCTGAAGCTGCAATATCAACTGTCTGTAATATCTGACTTCAACCCTGAGTGACTTGCAAAACACTTTTGCTGGAAAACCACACTTGTTTGGGTAACCAACAAAATATATGAGTCATGGATGTGGACATTCTGTGATACTTTGTACAGTTGATAGGCAGGGCTAGGAGTTTAAACATGGAAATGCACTCACTGCAGGCAGGCCTAACCCTGGAAGATGGTGACATGTCTGCACCCACAGAACCCTGGGCCACAGCCATAGGGAGTAACACACCCCTCCCTGATCACTCATCCTATACAACATCCTGACCCCAACATGTGGCCATCCAAGCAAAATGAGGTGGGCAGTACATATATGTGTGACTAACACACACCTCCAGGCTGGTCAAACAGTCTCTCACACACACAAGACCCTCTAAGTGCAGTCAACTATTGAGGAGAGCCCAGTGCAAAGTACTGGTAGCTATAGGCAAACATATCTGCCCAGGACATCCCTCCACATATCCTATCCCCTACAACTCTACCTGGAGTCTGCCTGTTACCCTGATCCTGTCTGACTTATATTACCCAACTGTGGACTGGAATTCAGACCAGGCCAGAACATAAATGCACAGAAATTCCACTATTGTAATATATCACCAAGGTGCTGGACCATTTCCACAGCACCAGCAGTCAGTTGCTTGTAGGCACAGCCCTCAACAGGCTGGATAGTGCAAGAATGCATAGCATTTGGCCCATAAACCTTGTGTGTGCATCATCCATCCTGTATTCCTCTTGTAAATCACTGTGATGATCTGAGGAGGTGTGGCAACAGGTACTGAAACAGTGCATGACAGTGTCAAATGGCATATATGACAGATGTCTGCTACAACCAGCCCTGTAGCCCTCACAACCCATACATTACTGAGGGAAATTGTCAGAATTATTGTTTGGTTTATTGTCCCCACATTTTGATAGGCTATCTCCAGATATCCTGCACTAACAGGTTAACAGGTATGGCTGTAGCACAAAACAATCTGGACTGGAATACAACAATCCCTGGAATGGAGTCCCATGTGTACTATAGAAGTACACACTGTGCATGCTCATACACTTAGAGAAATATCAGTAGGATCTAGGAATGAACTAGCCTTCCCATGTCAGTAGGATCTAGGAATGAACAGGCCTTCCCCTCCCAGTGCACTGTCACCATAGAAATCACTTTTAGTAGGCCCAGCCCCATAAACTCTGTGGCGCATGTGATAACTTCATCACTGTAGTACAAATAGCTAGTTAGGCAGGAGTTATGATCCCAGTCCTGGCAAATGCAAACATGTATGTGTGTTCACAGCTAAAAGCGTTTAGGTCTATTCAAACTCAGTACACCTCCCCTTTCCCTACTCTAGCAGTCCTGCAGAGATCAGTCATCTTAGAAGTACCTTCCATCAGGGCTCAGCCCCATAATCTCTGTTGCACGTGCAATAACTACATAACATAATAGCACAAATAACTAGTTAGGCAAGAGTTCTAATCTCAGTCCTGGCAATTGTAAAAGTGTGTGTATGTGTGTTTACAACTAAAATCTTTTGAGTCCATTCAAACCCAGTACACCTCCCCTTTCCCTGTTTTAGAGGTCCTGAAGATATCAGTCATCTTAGAAGTGCCTTCCATCAAGCCTCAGCCCCATAAGCTCTGTGGTGTGTCAGATAACTGCATAACATGATAGTACAAACAATTAGTTAGGTAGAAGTTCTAATCTCACTCCTGGCAAGTGTAGAAGTGTGTGTGTGTGTGTGTGTGTGTGTGTGTGTGTGTGTGTGTGTGTGTGTGTGTGTGTGCGTGAGATGGTTGTGTGTGCAAGACTGAGGGAGTTGTGTGTTTGTTTATAGGTGAAACAGTTTTATGCCTTTCCAATCCACGATACTTCACATTGCCCCACCTTATCAGTCCAGATGATGTCAGTCCCTTATCAGCAACCTTGGCCAGCTGTTAGCCATGTAAGCTCAGTGCGTGTGATAAATGCTTCACACTATAGCACAAATGACTAGTTTGGCAGGGGTTTAACTCTTGTATCTGGCAAATGTGTGTGTGGGTATGTATGTTTGTAAACAGAAGTATTTTGATATGTTTCCCACCCACAGCCCTACTTTATCAGTCCTGGTGATGTCATTCCCCATATCAGCACCTCTGGCCAGCTTTCAGCACAGTAAGCTCTGTAGCTCAAGTGGTAACTGTGTAACCACTATGACACAAATCACTAGTTAGGTAGGGGTTCTACTCTTGCATCTGGCATGTATGTTTGTCTGTTTGTAGGACAAAGCATTTTGACGGGGTAAACACCCACAGCACTACTTTATCAGTCCTGCTGATGTCATTCCCCATATTAGCACCTTTGGCCAACTCTCAGTCCACTAAGCTCTGTAGCATGTTTGGTAACTGCATAACACTATGACACAAATCACTAGTTAGGTAGGGGTTCAACTCTCACATCTGGCAAGTATGTGTGCCTGTTTGTAGGACAAAGTATTTTGAGAATTTAAACACCCACTGCACTACTTTATCAGTCCTTCTGATGTCATTCCCTTTATAGGTTTACAACTGTGTAGTAGGTAATGGCCCAGGAGCCTTAACAAGCCTAGCACATAAAAGGGGCCTGCCATTGTGCCACCCGATGTTATGTCCCAGTGCCTGTATCAAGTATAGCTGCTGCATTGATCCTTGTTTTGAACTGTCTATTTCCCATCCACTCATCAAGATTTCCCTTGAACAGGGTCAGCTAGGTACTCTGCCTGACATGTATAGGAAGTGTATTCCAGGGCATGTGCAGTCTCTTGGTGAGGGACCTGTCCCACCAGCATGTTGTGGTGATTATGGTACTGAGGTAGAGGTCTCTACAGTGTGTGGCGTGGATGGATTTATATGTAGCATTTCTAAACCAGCTGAGTCAGACATGGCTTTGTAAGTCAAGCACAGATAGCTGATAATTAGGTGATGTGATATAGATAATAGCTTGGGTCTGCTGAGTCTGTCTATGTAGAATGTGTGTTTAATGCCTAGGAACCCCTTTGTGAGGTGCTTCTGTGGCTTCCCCAGCTGTAGCAGGTGTCTGGTGAGGTACATGGCAAATGGGCCAAAATACTTGGGGAGTTGTCTAATGAGGGGATAGTAGACAGAGATCATTACCTCTGTCTTCCTGGATGCAAAACCCTTGGTAATGCAATGTGCCATATAGAAGGACTTCCTGACCACAGTGTCAACGTGGTGCTTGAAAGAGAAGTTGCTATCAACCTGTGTCCCCAGATCTCTTAAAATGCCTACAGTGTTCATTGGGCTCCCATTGATGTGGAACTTACTGGAAACTGTGTGTTTTACCAAAGTGGATGATGATGCATTTTGTGGTGTTAAGCTTTTGGTCATGGTTTCCACAACACTCATTGGTCTCATTGAGGCCTTTCTGTAGGATGTCTGCATCACTTGTGGAGTTCATGATAGCTCCCAGCTTGCAGTCCTCTGTGAACTTGGTCAGCCAGATTTCCTTTGTGTTGGGCTGGACTCCTAAGAAGTAGATGCTGGACAGGACACTCTCCAGTACTGATCCCTGTGGGACCCAACTCATGACTGCTTGCCAGTCTGACTTGGAGTTTGCCACTGTCACACTGTATGTTCTGTGTACCAATTTTCAAACCACCCACTGATATAGGGGTTGATGCCTAGTTTTTTGGGGTTTACCAATGATGCCTGGCTAAGGAATGGTATCAGAAGCTTTGGCTAGATTGAGGTATGCTATATGCAGTGCCTTACTGTCATACACAGCTCTGGTGACTCACTGAAAGATGTCAACTAGGTTGAGCAGACATGATCTGCCATTCACAAAGCCAAACTGTGTGGGGTCCAGAGTTAGGAGATCACACATATCTTGGTCAATCAGGTCCCTGGGGAGTTGTCTAATGAGGGGATAGTAGACAGAGATCATTACCTCTGTCTTCCTGGATGCAAAACCCTTGGTAATGCAATGTGCCATATAGAAGGACTTCCTGACCACAGTGGCAATGTGGTGCTTGAAGGAGAAGTTGCTATCAACCTGTGTCCCCAGATCTCTTAAAATGCCTACAGTGTTCATTGGGCTCCCATTGATGTGGAACTTACTGGAAACTGAGTGTTTTACCAAAGTGGATGATGATGCATTTTGTGGTGTTAAGCTTTTGGTCATGGTTTCCACAACACTCATTGGTCTCATTGAGGCCTTTCTGTAGGATGTCTGCATCACTTGTGGAGTTCATGATAGCTCCCAGCTTGCAGTCCTCTGTGAACTTGGTCAGCCAGATTTCCTTTGTGTTGGGCTGGACTCCTGAGAAGTAGATGCTGGACAGGACACTCTCCAGTACTGATCCCTGTGGGACCCAACTCATGACTGCTTGCCAGTCTGACTTGGAGTTTGCCACTGTCACACTGTGTGTTCTGTGTACCAATTTTCAAACCACCCACTGATATAGGGGTTGATGCCTAGTTTTTTGGGGTTTACCAATGATGCCTGGCTGAGGAATGGTATCAGAAGCTTTGGCTAGATTGAGGTATGCTATATGCAGTGCCTTACTGTCATACACAGCTCTGGTGACTCCCTGAAAGATGTCAACTAGGTTGAGCAGACATGATCTGCCATTCACAAAGCCAAACTGTGTGGGGTCCAGAGTTAGGAGATCACACATATCTTGGTCAATCAGGTCCCTGATGATGCACCCATACCTGTACATAGTAGACTTGTCAAGCTAAGGGCCCAATAATTCCCAAGGTCTGTAGATGCTACCCCTTTATGGAGAGGGATGACTGTAGCAGTGTGCCATTTTGGAAGGACAAAGCCTGAGGTGAGGCTGTGACTGACCAGGGCACACAAATGTGGTGCCAGGTCTCCTTGTATGTAATGTAGAACACAGCCATGGATATGTTGGGGTCACATGGAAGCTGTATCCTTGTCTGTGGACAATGCAGGTCTAACCTGGCCTGCAGTAATGCTGGGTGCCTGGCATTCATCTGCCATTGTGATTGTCCCCTTGGGGGAGAGAGAAGGGAAAAGCTGGCATTGACTGAGTTGGCAAGACTGTGGCCAATATCTGTTGTGTCAGGATAGAAATCAGCATTGTGCAGTAACTCACACCACTTGTGGTTATTGCTTTGGAGATTGTTCATAGATTCATATGTTCATAGATTAGTACTAGGCTAACCACCCTTGTGGGCTATTTCAAGTCTAGCCAGTTACCGCATGTGAGAATCAAACCCTGCACCTTGTGTCTGTAAGGTAAACACCTTAACCATTATGCTATATAATTATCAAAGGCTTTTGTGATTGTCATCAGCGTCTGCTGCATATCTGCCTTCATAGCTGCCTGTAGGTGATTCCTTGAGGGATCCCAAGTTGTGTTTGAGGCTAATAAGGGGGTTCACCCATCTTGGGACACCACCATTTTCTGCAGCAGTGTCCTCCTTCTGTTGTACACTTTAGTAATGGCAGGAGACCATCACAATGGCTTCCAGTATTATGAGGACAGTGTCTCTGCTCTGTTGGCTATGGTTAGTACCATGAATCCATGTACATGTATGTGTAGTACATATGTGTATGATGTGATAGTCATGCAGCTATTTCCCATTGGCATGGGTGCAGTGAAATCATCCACCCCTGTGTTTTTGACTGCAATGTCAGCACTGGAAATGTTTTGCAAGGTGGTTACCTTTGTGGGGGGTGTGGGTGAGATGTTGAGCTCCATGTTGATTACATCATGTCTGGATCTGACCAGGTAGGGATTGACAACTGTGGTCGAGCAACAGCTCCATATGTAAGTAAATAATACAGGTCAAGGTTGTTGCATCCTCTACTGGAGATCGATATGAGCTGGTCCAGGCCACTGGAACTGATGAATTCCATGAAGTGTTGGGCCAGTGTACTGGTGCTTGACTACTTTCCCCAGGTGATGGAGGAGTAGTTAAAGTCTCCTACTATGTCAGTCTTGGGTTGGACCTTCATAGATGCCAGGGTGTTGAGGAATGTGCATTGACAGTTTAGGGACATAGCTGGGGACTGATAACAGGCTATGGTCTGGATTGCACTATTCCCCAAAGTCAGTCTTACAGGAAGTACCTTTAATGCATTATGCTAGGATACTAGTCTGGAGCTGTGCATATCCGTTATGGATATGGAGACAACACCACATGTGGAGGTTTGGTCCATGTTGTGGCACTGATAGCTGTGGAATGTGTCATATCCTGTTAGTGCAGGGCTGCTGTCTGTTGCTGTGAACCACCTGTCCATTACAGAACAAATGTCAATGTCCTCCACTCTGAGGAGTGCTTTGAGTAACTGCATCTTGACAGTTAGATGTATACTGTTGAGCAGCATGCCCCTAGATTGCATACATGTTTAGCTGTTATGGTGGTAA
The DNA here is from genome assembly GCF_019279795.1 of Protopterus annectens. NCBI lineage: Eukaryota > Metazoa > Chordata > Ceratodontiformes > Protopteridae > Protopterus > Protopterus annectens. Next base: position 20,049,260 of record NC_056748.1, on the reverse strand, counting down.
TTTGATTTGGAACACTGCCTAATAAGGCACTATAAGTGTGGCAAGACACTAACCCTGTACCTGGAAACCCAGGGCTGACAGATTTAGGACATCTCTGGCAAGGCATTGAGGTCTGTCAATCATGTTATCCCAAGCAGAGAGATACTGGATCCCCTAAGAATGACACACAACACATAAGCCAATGTTGCAGTCAATTATCTGTTGAAAGTACTGCAGCATCATTCTGGGTGATGGCAGTATACTGCTCAGGGTTACTGTCATACCTGCCAGGACCACATAATCTGAGTGCTCAACCATGTCTCTTGTCATGTAGTCCAGGAAGGTGTGTCTCAGGTCATTCACACCCACATGGATGAAAACAGAGAGATACTTGTAGCTGTTGTGGCGTGGCCTGACTGGGCGCGTCATGTGTTGGATGCTGGTACGTGATAGACAGTTGGCTGTTACCTCCTCCATAATCAACATAGTGAGTGAGATATCTGTGTGCCGCAGTACTGAGTCACCCATGATCATTATATTGTGCAAGGTGGTCAGCCCTAGGAGCTTAGGTTGAGGGACACACTGTGTAGGTGACATATGTGTCCTTTGGCATGTGCTATGTTGTGGTGTCTGAGTGAGTGTCTGTCTTGCTGGTCTGTGCTTTTTGTGTAAATGTCCATTGAGTGCCTCTGTGAAGGTGGGTGTGTAGCTTTTCAGTATATGTCAGGGCTGTCATAGTGGGTGTTGTAGCAAGCTATGTGGTCCACGTGGTGTGGTGCAGGTGTTGATCTAATCCTCTTGACCAGCCAGTCCAGTCTTTGTTGGAGAGTGCATATTTCCACATTTGGTAATATAGGGGTAACTCTCACTGGTCTGAGTGTTTGGAGTTTAGAGGAGAGGGTTGTCTGTGTACATGAGCCAGTTGCGGCAGTGCATCAGAATGGACAAGTGCACCAGGTTAATGGGTTAAAGCACAGAAAGCCACACTTTAATCATGCCAGGAGAGGTGGTCATAAGTAGTAAGTACTGGGGCTAATTCCGTGATTAACAAGTACTACTGATGACTCCCAGATGTGATACACATATTGAACAATAACATGTTGAAGTGCAAAGCTTTAATGCTATTTGACGTGCAAGATGGAAAGAACCAGCAAGATGTATGGTTGAAACTGAAGACAGACTTCCTGACACCTGTAATACTTTACCTCAGCTGTGCAGTTATCAGCACCTTTGGCCATTTTTAAGTCCAGTAAGCTCTGTAGCATGTGCAGTAACTGCGTAACACTATAGTACACATCACTAGATAGGCAGGAGTTCTCTTCCCAATACTGGCAAGTGTGTGTGTATGAGAGCATCATGCACTGTGAGGGTTATACCATTTTTGACTTGTGTACCAACCTTTACACTTCCCCTCACTCCAGTTTAGAAGTCCTGTTGATGTCATTCACCTTAGAAGTACCTTTGGACTAGGTGAACTTACATAAGCTCTGTGGCTTGTCTGTCAACTGAGTAACACTATAGTAAACATAACTAGAAAGGCAGGAGTTCTCATCCCAATACTGGCAAGTGTGTGTGGGAGAATTATGTACTGTGTGGGTTATACCATTTTTGATTTGTGTACCACCCTTTACATTTCCCCTCACTCCAATTTAGAAGTCCTGTTGATGTCATTCACCTGAGAAGTACCTTTGGAGTAGGTGAAATTGTATAAGATCTGTGGTATGTATAACTGCGTAACACTATAGTAGAAACAATTAGGTAGGCAGGTGTTCTAATCCCAATGGTGTGTGTGTGTGTGTGTGTGTTTGTGTGTGTGTGTGTGTGTGTGTGTGTGTGTGTGTGTGTGTGTGTGTGTGAGAGAGAGAATCGGATGCTGTGTGTCTTATACAATTTTGATTTGTGTTCCACCCATTACACTTCTGCCACCCTACTTTACTAATGCTGTTGTTGTCATTCACCTTAGAAGTACTTTTGGACAAGCTGAAATTGTGTAAGCTGTGTGGCGCATCCGCTAACTATGTAATGGCATAATACAAGTAACTAGATAGGCAGGAGTTCCAATCTCAATACTGGCAATTGTTTGTGTGAGAATCATGTACTGTGAAGGCTATACCATTTTGAGTTGGGTAACACCACACTCATCCTAATTTAGTGGTCCTGTTGATGTCATTTATCTTACAAGTATCTTTGGCCAAGGTGAAATTGCATAAGCTGTGTGGCACGTCCGCTAACTGGGTAATACCATAATACAAATAACTAGATAGGCAGGAGTTCAAATCTCAATACTGGCAACTGTTTTTGTGTGTGTGTGTGTGTGTGTGTGTGTGTGTGTGTGTGTGTGTGTGTGTGTGTGTGTGTGTGTTTGTGTGAGAATCATGTACTGTGAAGGTTATACCATTTTTATTTGTGTAACGCCATATACTCATCCTAATTTAGTAGTCCTGTTGATGTCATTCACCTTACAAGTACCTTTGGAGAAGGTGAAATTGTGTAAGCTGAATGGCGCATCTGTGAACTGTGTAATACCATAGTACAAATAACTAAAGAGGCAGGAGCTCTAATCTCAATACTGGCAACTGCTTGTCTGAGAATCATATACTGTGAAGGTTATACCATTTTGAACTGTGTAAAACCATACTCATCTTAATTTAGTACTCCTGTTGGTGTCATTCACAAGTATCTTTGGACGCGGTGAAATTGTGTAAGCTGCATGATGTGTCTGATAACTGCATAACACTGTAGTAGAGATAAATAGATAGGTAGTTTTTCTAATCTAAATACTGTTTGTTTGTGTGTGTGTGTGTGTGTGTGTGTGTGTGTGTGTGTGTCTGTGTACCATACATGGCATTACTTTATATAGTGTGGTAATGGCATCTGCCTCACATGCAGCATGTAACACCATTGTACAGGCCATACCAGTCCTCTGTACAGTTGTGTCTGGAAAATCTAGATGTTTGGAATCTATTAGTGCTCTGTCTGCCATAACAATGCCTATGTATGTGATATAGTTGCCAAATAGTATCTGTAAATATATCCACCACTAAGTAAAGTACTCACTTGATAAACCAGTCAACAGTCAAAATGAAAAAACAAGTAGTACACCAAGGCAGGCGAAGGTAAAAAACTCCAAACCACAGTATTCACTTCAAGGTTTATTCAAAAAAGGATCCAAAAGTTAGCGCTTTCACGTTGGTCTACAACGCTTCATCAGACTTCAATAAAAACTTGCCATTACTCTGTATTTAAATCGTGCTTGCAATTAGTCAATCAGATGATATTCTGATTAAGCATTTAAAGGTATACAGAGATATCAGCATTCGTGTGCAATACATTACTAAAAACACTTTTTATATATATGTAACAAGTCCATAGTATATATTATGCAACATCATAATAAAAAATATCATAGTAAAATATATATATAAAAAACACTAACAACATTAAACCCTAAAAAACACATCATTAAGCCCTAAATAGCTATATGTGCATATATATAAATCATAAATGAGGCAGCTGTATATATCATAAGTGTGCAAAGACACAAGCTCCAATATCTAACAATAGACTACAGGCACATATGGGAAATGGCCTAAATGATAAAATGTCTCTCAAACCACACTTGGCAGCTAGACCATATAGCCATTAGTTAAGATCCACTGCTATTATTTGAATGTAATAATATAGAAGAAATATATTTGGACTCACTACACATATAAATGCTGGAAGTGTTGCATAGATATTTTTAGATATTGGAGCTTGTGTCTTTGCACACTTATGATATATACAGCTGCCTCATTTATGATTTATATATATGCACATATAGCTATTTAGGGCTTAATGATGTGTTTTTTAGGGTTTAATGTTGTTAGTGTTTTTTATATATATATTTTTACTATGATATTTTTTATTATGATGTTGCATAATATATACTATGGACTTGTTACATATATATAAACAATGTTTTTAGTAATGTATTGCATACGAATGCTGATATCTCTGTATACCTTTAAATGCTTAATTAGAATATCATCTGATTGACTAATTGCAAGCACTATTTAAATACAGAGTAATGGCAAGTTTTTATTGAAGTCTGATGAAGCGTTGTAGACCAACGTGAAAGCGCTAACTTTTGGATCCTTTTGGAATAAACCTTGAAGTGAATACTGTGGTTTGGAGTTTTTTACCTTCGCCTGCCTTGGTGTACTACTTGTTTTTTCATTTTGATAGTTGCCAAATAGGTGACAGTAAGTGTACTGACACATGTAGCAGCATCAGGTATCATACCTGACTGAAACAACATACTTATACAATGTCTGCTACCCTCACACTTGTCCAGGCTTGTAGGTGCAATACATGAGTCCAGATGCTTGGTTTCACAAGTGAATTGTTCATGTCATGGGTCACATTAAAGGTTGGGAAAGGTGTGAACTGACATATTGTGGTCTCAATCAGTATATTTCAGAAACAAATGGCATCTTAACAGGTGTGTGCATACTTTTTATATCCACTGTATAGCAGTGATGTTTCACACATGTCCCTTCCTTAGTCAGTTTGTCCAACACATTTTGCTTGTGTCTGTCCAGATGTCTTGCAGTGGCAGGTTATGAGGAATGCTACAGGGGTCCCTGGTCAGCAGCAGCCCTTTGCCAGGCATGGCATATGATGTTGTTGGCACGATGCCACACCTGCTCATATGTACGTGTGTGCAGGCCCACCTAATTTACCCTGTGGACAGAGTCATCCCACAGGATGGTCCTCTCCAGCAGATGTTGCTGGCTTTGGCCCAACAATACAGTGTGGTTCTATATTATGGTTTCCATTATCATGTTGCATTCCGCTGGTGAAAATGTCTCCCTCCGGCGATGTGACATTGCACCTGGTAGACACTGACAGGCAAACACATCACAGGATCCCATACATTTGGTAACAGTATATTCAGTACCTGCACATGTACCTTGAATACCAGTAGCCAACACTCACAACCATACCAGTAGTCACCACTCACAACCACAGCATACCCCTGTAATCTATAAGCACAGTATCAGCTTGCATTGCACTCCTGGTCCTGATGAGTCATATTTCCCACAGTGTGGGCAAGTTGTTTGCATAATCCGTCATTCCTCATCTGAATGTCTGTGTAAATGGATGACATTTTCCATGTGGATGGTGTGTGGATAGTGCTGCAGTTTGGTGTGACTGCAGTGTGTAATGCAGCTGGGAGCACATGCCTGAATTCATGTTGGATGCAGACAGGGATGATATGACATCCCATGGATACTTACATTTGTTGTCTTTCAGTAGGCAATATGTACCTGCTCACTGGTGATGCGGGGAGGGTTGTGGGTGGAGTACATATCCACCTATAGTGATGCTGAGCCAGGGTGGATGTTTGCCCTAAGCCTATCTGCATTAGGTTGTCTGTAGCTATGTTGTGTGTGTATGTGATCTGATTGGCCACCATTACAGGTTGGGTTGGTATGTTGCCTCCGAGATTGTAGACATATGAGAAGATGGCCTTGTGATTTTCCCTGGTAGATATCTCCAATTTGTACTCATAGTTGACATTACAGTAATCCACCTGTGACCTTATATGTTTGTTCAGACAATGGCTGACTTGATGCCAGGTTGGTTTCTGCCCATACTTTGCTCTGTACAGCCACTATAGTGACCAAGTCTGTGGTTTGTGTAATGCTGCTGTCCAGCAAAGGGGATTACTCTAAGCTGGTGGTGGCAGGTATGACAAGTAAGGTATTGCTGAGTCCATACAGCCATGTATGTGTTCAATCAATTGTTTGTAGTGGGCATGGCCACAAAGTCATAACACAGTTGGACACCTCTCCAATTTAGTCATGATAATCATGCTTACTGTACTAACCATGGCTATGTCAGGGCAATGGAACAACCAATAGCTGTAGAAATGTCAATGTTTTGGGTGCACAGTAACTTAGATTGCACGCATGTACAACATGTACAGCTGTTTTAACTGACATTTTGATTCCCATGTCTGTTTTCATAAGGTGAACGCATACACCTACTCATACTGACATGTGCATAGCTAATACCTCACATACATGTCTGTTCTATGTCAGTATGGCAGACTAAATTCACACTCTTGCTGCACAGACATCCTCTCAACTTGTTACAGCAGAACATCTGTAGGATACCATGCATACATGGGTGCAGTGGGACAGAATCAGTGACAATGTCTCAATATTGCTCTAACATACTTAAGTCATTCAATAGTACAATAGCCTTTGCACTGACAGGCATCCCCAGGAAGATATTCAGCAGTCATATGGCAGGAAAACAGGGGAAAGGCTAGGAGGGTGGTATTGAGGGTGGAAATTGTTAATGTTGGCAGTATGAGTGCTATAGGGACCAGGCTAGCTTATATGATGGCCAGGGGATGGTTGATATATTGTCCGTGTGCAAGAGACCACATGGAAGGGGATCATGGATGGGTGTATGGTAGGCAGGTCACAATTGTGCTATCAAGGTGTGGACTGAAGGTGGAAGGGTGTAGGGCTTCTGCTGAAGGAAGAGTATGCCAAGAGTGTTTTTGGAGGATGACATAAGTGTCTGAGAGAGTGATGTTTCTGAAGCTGTAAGCTGATGGTGTAATGATGACTGTTGTTAGTGCATATGCTATGCAAGTTGGTTGTGTGATGGATGAGAAAGAGAAATGTAACATCAGTTGGATGACGTGGTGATGACTGTACCCAAGGGTGACAGACTGGTCATTGTAGCAGATGTCAGTGGGCATGTTGGTAAAGGGAAATGAGGGGATGGGGAATTGATGGGTTTGTATGGTGTTAAAAGGAGTAGAGATGGTGAGATGGTAGTGGATTTTGCAAAAAAGATGGACATGGCTGTGGTGAATATGCACTATAACACAAGGGAGGAGCATAGGGTGACATACAAGAGTGGAGAAAGATGCACACAGGTGGAATATATCCAATGTAGGAGGGCCAGTTTGAAGGAGATTGGAGGCTGTAAAGTGTTGACGGGGAAAGTGTATTTAGGCAGCAGAGAATGCTGGTATGTGATATGATGTTGGTGATCGAGATGAGGAGGAGTATGGGGGCAGCACCAAGGATCAAATGGTGTGAATTGAAAAAGTGTGCTTGAGAGGTGGAGATCAGGGAAGAGTTGAGATAGGCACTGGGTGGCAGTGACAATCTAACAAACACCTGGTTAAGTACAACAGAGCTGTTAAAGGAGACAGCTAGACGGGTGCTTGGGGTAACATGTGGATGGAGGAAGCAGCTCAAGGACACCTGTTGGTAGACTGTGGAAGTACTAGACAGTATACAGAGACAGAGGTTGGGGAAGAAGGAGTGGGATTGTCAGAGAGATGTGGAAAGTAGGCAGGAGTATGAGGAGATGATGTGCATGGCAAAGAGAGAGGTGGCAAATGCTGAGGATGGGCATATGAAGAGTTTGATGACAGGTTGGACACTATGGAGGCATGAAAGGAATTGTACCGATTGGCTGGACAGATGCACTGAGCTAGGAAATATGAGCAGCAGATAAGGGTGATAAAGGATGATGAGGTATACGTATTCACAAGCAAGGAGAGTGTGTTGAGCACATGGACAGTGTTCTTTGAGTTGCTGATGAATGAAGAGAATGAGACAGAGAACATTGGATGATGTGGGTATGGTGAATCAGGAAGAGCAATGGCTTAACAAAGAGGATGTAAGGATAGATATGGAGAGGATGAATACTGGCAAGCCTGTTGGTCCACTTTACACACCTGTGGAAGCATGGGTCTGTTTAGGGGAAATGGCAATGGTGTGTTAGCCAGATTGTTTACTGATATATTGAGAGGTGTAAGGTTGCATGAGAGTGGAGAGAAAGTGCTTGGGTATGGTGCTAAAAATGAGGTTCATGTGCAGGGCTGTGATAACTACAGATGAATAACATTGACCAGTCACAGCATGAAGTTATGGGTAAGAGTAGTGGAAGCTAGGTTATGCAGGAAGATGAGGAGTACTGGTTAGCAGTATGGTTTTATGCGTGGAAAGGGCATCTAACATGTGATGTTTTCCTTTGAGACTGTTACTGGTGAAATACAGTGGAAGGTCAGGAGTTGCTCTGTGTCTCTCTGGACTTACAGAAAGCATATGACAGGGAGCCTAGACAGGAGTTGTGGTATTGTATGATGAAGTCAGGAGTGGAAGTGATATATGTAAGAGTGGTATAGGATATGTACAAGGGTGGTGTGACAGCACTGAGGTCTGCATTGGGATTGATGGATGTGCTTATGGTGGAGGTGAGATGACATCAGGGATCAGCTGTGAGCCTTTTCTGATTTGCAATGGTGATGGACAGGTTGACAGACAAGATGATATGGGAGGCCTCGTTGACTATGTTGTTTGCAGATGACATTGTGATCTGTATTGAGAGTAGGGGACAGCTTTTGGAGACCCTGGAGAGGTGGATATATGCTCTAGAGAGGAGAGGAATGAAAGTCGGCAGCACTAGGACATAATATCTGTGTGTGAATGAAAAGGAGGATAGTGGAATGTTGAGGATGCATGGGGTACAGTTGGTAAAGGTGGATGTGTTCAAATGTTTGGGATCAACATTTCAGAGTAATGAGGACTGTGGAGTACAGGTGAAAAAGAGATTTCAAGCGGGATGGAGAGGGTGGAGAAGTGTGTCAGGAGTGATATGTGACAGAAGAGTACCAGTAAACGTGATATGTAAGGTCTACAAGAGGGTAGTGAGACCACCTATGTTATATGGGTTGGAGACACTGGCATTGACAAAAAGGCAGGAGTCAGAGCTGCACATGACAGAGTTACGGATGTTATAATTTGCATTGGGTGTGACATGGGCGCAGAAGTTTAGCAGTGTGTATATGACAGGTTCAGGCCATGTTGGACGCATATGAGACAATGTTGGAGAGGCAGCTTTACATCAGTTTGGAAATGTGCTGAGGAGGGGTCTGAGTATATTGGGAAAATGATGGTAAGGATGTACCTGCCAGGTAAGAGGAAGAGAGGAATGCCTCAGATAAGATTTCTGGATGTGGTAAGACAGAACATGCAGGTGTTTGGTGTGAGAAAGCAAGATTCAGAGGACAGGCAGAAATGGCAACAGATGATCCACTGTGGCAACCCCTAATGGGTAAAGCCAGAGGACAATGAAGGGGGATGTTGTAATGTCAGTCTTCACATATTTGGCAAGGATTTGACAGACATAACACAACTCTATTGGTAAATGACTACAAATATGAAGCACACATATGGTCAGTGTGCAGAACACTGGACAGTTGAATGGTATGAGCTTAGTATATAACATGCAGCTCAACACACACACATCTGCAGCAGTACTTTACTCTGCACATGCTCTGTATAGTTGTCTCATATTTACAAGACAACATTTGTATCATAGTTATATGCACAGGTAACATATAAATATGTACAACATCCCAGTAGCTGGCCTAGTCACTACAGACAGAGCCACATCCTCTGGCCATCAGTGCTGCTCAGCAGTACATCAGTACAGCAAGTCATGTTGAGACATATGCCTTCAACCCCCTAATTTCCATTATTACAGACCACCTACTGCATTCAGTTACATGCTTACATGTTTCACATACCTTTTTCTTTTTTTATGGAATTTTCACAAATATATCCTTTTTTATTTCTTGCACTACTTCAGCTTTGCACTGATGGACTGTCTGTGACAGAGGTGGTTTGAATAGATGGCAGGTTGTCTTTTGCAGGTAATGCTCATGACCATGTGATGGCCTGAGCACCAATTGGTATTTCCCAGTTGCTGATTGCATGAAGAGCAACTGTGTAGTTATTCCAATAGCCAATGTCATGGCAACGCACTCCTATTATTGAGTACTCCATGTGGGGTTGGCCCTTTCCCTCACCTGTGAGGAAGACATCCTGAAGGTGTGTGAGCTAATACCTCTTAGAACAAGACCTGTGGAGACAAGCCAACTAAATGATGGAGAAGATGCAAGACTTAGGAGCAGAATGTGAGTATTGCTGTTATATGTTTTGAATAATGCTTGTTTAACAGGGGTTTGTCTGAACATGCTACTTCTGCATGGGTTTCAGTCTGACGAAGTTCTGTGTCTGCATAGCTTCCAACTGTAGGGCTATCAACATAATGGCCAGAGGTTTGCCTGTTATGTTTGGTCTGTTCCCAGACAGGTGTCCTTGGCAAATCAGTAGCATACTGTGGTGATTGCAATCAGTAAATGCTAACATCCATTTGTGCTTCAGACTTTATATCCCTCAGAAAGTATATGTTACAACAAACCGTGTAACACCAGCAATTTTCTCAGTATATAACAGCAATATTGCAAGTATGGCCATGTTTTTGGGCCTCTGTCCCAAATTATGTCAGGCTTTGTACAGATGCCATACAGTAGGAGGTTGATAGCCAGGGTCTACCATTATTTTGTTCTGTCATTCCTGCTGCATGGAAAGAGTAGACAACATGTGGGACTCTGTACGTTCAAGAGGTTGGTGTACAGAAAATGCTCTTAGATGCCTTTGTAACATATTTTATATGGTGAAAAGTAACAAGTGTTTTAAAACTAGGCTGTTAGAACATGTGAGACATATTACTGATGAGAAAGAAGACAGTTCTATGGCTGTACATTTTAATAATTCTCATCATGGGGGTAGTAGTCATGAAAGAACATTTATGTACAGAATCAGTTTATATTCTTAAATGTGATACATTATCCCCTAGGGGTTAAATGAGTAGTTAATTGGAGGCTGTGTATATACAATTAATTACGTGTAGTGGGTTACTAGGTACTGCTTTGGAACATGTCTGTTTCTCAGTATGATCAAACAGTCATAAAAGAACAATTGTTATGTACAGAATCAATGTATGTTTTTAAATGTGATACTTTATCCACTAGGGGGTTGAATGAGGATTGTAATTGGAGGCTGTGTATTTAAATGTACTTAAGTGTTAATTGTGTCTTCTAATTAAGGCAAGTAATTCTTGTAATGCGTTACTCCTTGAAGGCTTTGGCAAGGACATCAGAGTCAAATTAACTTGTGTGAATTTCTGGCTGTATTTTTGTTTATTATCTTTACTCATTGTAGTTGTTTTGCTAAGAGGTCACTGTATATGTTTGGCCATTGTGTATGGCCTATCATGATTTTGTAGCAGCGTACTGTTCACTTATTATTTGGACAGGGGGCAGATGTAAGTGTCATGGGTCCTTTTGTATCCAACTGTGAATGCTGCCGCAGTTATGGGTAGTCCATCAGCAGCATATGTTTTTAGAGACATGTACGCATAAATATATATTTATATATATATATATATATATATATATATATATATATATATAAAAAAATATATATATATATATATATATATATATATATATATACGTCAATATTTATTGGTAATATATCTATATATTGTTATACATATATATGTATCTCCACACATATCTATCTATCCCTCAGGTCTATGTCAATTCTTCGAACGCTCACAATTTTGAACTTTACATGGTTGAGACGAAACGTTCGAAATTGCAAGTGTTCAAAGATTAACATTCAACGGTGCTGTACGGTGCAGATAGGGAGAATTTCCCTTTTCTGCACTGATGTGCGGTCTCGAAGTTGATATATATATATATATATATATATATATATATATATATATATAAGTAGGGGGTGTGGGGGGTGCAGGGGGGCTTGCCCCCCTGCTCATGCTGTTAAAGTGTGCTTTTCTTTTTTTCTTTTTTTTTTTTTTTTGATATTCGAACATCCAAATGTTGAACATTTGGTCTCGACCATGTAATGTTTGACATTTTGGATGTTCGAATATTTAACATAGACCCTATCCCTCTACATATGTAAATATTTTTTTCATGTATATATGTATACATAATCATTCCTCATTACAGAGTGTGTCATTCCTATTGTAAACTCACTGTACTGCATGATATATTATAAAAAACATCCTAACATCTCATAGGTAAGATGGCCTAGTGGTACATTGCTGTGACTATGGTGTATAGCATCCGGCCCAAGACTGAGCATGGCTGATTATTTTGTTGCTGGTCAGAAGCTGGGCTGCTGGATACAGAAATGTAATGGAAAAAGTAGAAGTAGACCACCACGATAAAAATGCACAATTTATTGAAAGATAGATGAGCGCTTTCGCGTGCACAAACTGCACGCTTCTTCACATCTAATATATTAACTATTTAACTCCATTTATATACAGAAAAGGAAGTATCTATTCCCTACTAATTAGTCAAATGAAACAAGTAATCAATCAATCAATCAATCAGATCATTAAAACAATTTAAGACAATCAAAGGGCATAACCTCCCTTCTTAAGCTAAAAACTTTTAAAAACGCTCCTATGTTGCACCTCTGCTTGCATAAAACATGCTCTGATCAAAACAAATATCATGATAGTCAATAGTTATTAAAATATATATATGCATAGTACTTGCAGCATTTATTTAGTTCATTCTATTCAAATACAATCATCTAAGATGTATTGGCTGACCTACATGAATAGAAATAAAAACAACGTTCTGCTATTTCAATTATGAATCCACATATATCTGACTGAATATCTCTATGAAAATGTAGACACATTTTAAATGACTGCGATTAACTAATTCTTACTGAATGAAAAAATAATTCATGAATAAAGTACAATAAAAAGAATGCAATAAAAATGAAGAAAAAATCAAGCAGTGCTTTATCAAACACATTGCCTAAGAATTCCTTATTTATAATAATAACATGTATAACCAAAATACTATCAATATCAATAAGAATATATATACATACAATATAAAAAGATGTATATGTCACAATATGAGCTCTGCCCAAACTCCGACTACAGAGCAGTATGGTTTCTCTATGATTAAAACCCTATCCATATGCAGTATGGTATAGTATTCAGGGCTTGTCTGATCTACTCTGAAGATAACTGCATGAATGTATGAAAATATGTGTAAAAAATATGTGTAAAAAAACACCAATGCCAAAAACTGTATATTCCAAGAATGATGACAGGGAAAGTCACTCCTAACTAGAATGAAAAATCATTAAACAAGTAACCAAGGATGGAAAGCTGAAAAGCACTGTGGAAGAGGGGAAAAGGAACAGAGGGCAGGTTGGAGAAGGAAAAGAACATGGAGCGGTGAAAGGAAAGGAGGCATGAACAGCATCCAGATGGTCTGGAGAAAACAGTCAGCAAAGTTAAGATACTGTATGAAATGTGCTATATGAAAAGATGTAGTCATTTGCGCACCTTCAAGGCAGATCTGATACTTACATAGGTGTTGAGGCCAGGAGGATAATGTGCCTTCAGTTTTAAAATCCAGCCTAACTCTATGTGTTCCAGCTCATTGAAATTATCCCCTTTCCTCTTATTGAGGGTTTTTTTCTGCAATACCTTAAAACTAAAGGTATGTCCAGGACATTCTAATATATGCTTGGCCAGGGCATTCTTATTATCTAACTTCTTGATTTCATATAAATGATCATATATCCTATCCTTTAGGCATCTTGTGGTCATGCCAATGTAGAATGCTTGGCACATTCCACAATTTGCCATGTATATAATATTCATATCTTCACAATTTGCCATATGTTTTGGTTCATATTTATAATCTAGGCTGGGATGTAAGAATACTTGATTGGAAGAAATCCAAGTACACATGTTGCATTTGCCACAAGGATAGGTGCCCAGCCTCTTTGTGGTGTTGACTTGAATATTCATTGACCCTTCATATTTCTCTACACATAAAATCCTCCTTAAATTTTTACTGTTTCTATATATAAAAGTGGGCTGAGAGCCTACTACCTTTCTTATGTCACTATCCACTGTCAGAATATGCCAATTCTTGAAGATCACCCCTGTAATATGTTTAATATCACTAGTGAATTTCAAGAGGAAACTGACCCTATAAGTATCCGAATCACTAACATTCTGCTGATATAACCTCGGGCGAACCCTTTCTATTAAAGTGCTATATAAAAGAGGATTTTATCTTATGTACCATCTCAGCATCATAGCCCCTATCGAGGAATAATTCCTCTAGGACCTGATATTCCTTGTTCAATTCCTCTGCGTTGTCACATAGTCTACTAACCCTAGTAAATTGACCCTTAACTATATTCCTGAAGATGAATCTGGGGTGCATGCTATCAAATCTTAATATGGTATTCCTCCAACAGGGTTTCCTGTAGAGAGATGTATTAAGTCTCCCTTTCCCATCTTTATTGATCGTGATGTCTAAAAAATTGATCTGTGTAGCTGAAGCTTCTATCGTAAATCTTAAAAACTCTGTGGTCAGTTCAAGTTCCTCTATGAAAGTGGTGAGTTCTTCAACTGTCCCTTCCCAAAAGAGTAGGATGTTGTCTACAAATCTTCTGTAAAGAAGAATTTTCGAGAAGTTAACATGGTTGAATAAGCAAGAGGACTCCCAAAAGTGCACCACCAGGTTGGCATATGTGTTTGCACAGGGAGTCCCCATTGCCACTCCCCATTGTTGTAAAAAATGCTGTTCTTTGTACATAAGTATGTTGTTGGTTAATACCAATTCTAACAAGGTGTTTAACAATATTTGTTCATTCCTACCATACCTTTGATTATGATTCAATATATCCCTTATTGCTTCCTGTCCGTAAAGATTGGGAATAGAGGTAAACAGACTCTTGACATCTAAAGTTACCAATAAACAAGAATCAGAAATGGCCCTATCCAACCGTTTTAGATCTTCCAATAACTGATATGTATCCCTAAGTATGGTTGGTATTTCTGACACTATTGGTCTTAATTTCTTTTCTATATAAATAAAAATATTTTCTGTTACCCACCCATTCCCTACTACAATGGGGTGCAAAGGAGGTGGAAATAAACCCTTATGGACTTTGGGAAGCCCTTTAATGTATGGTATATTAGGATGTTCTATGAAGAAGAACAAATATAAATCTCTATCAATTTGTCTGCCCATCATCAAATCATATAGTTCATGATGAACTTCATATATATGTTGCTCTACAGTTCCCTGATCAATAAATTTATATGTATCGACATCCTCTAACAACTTGTTCATACTTGATGTATAATCATTCATATTTAACAAAACTACCCCCCCCCTTTATCCGCAGGTTTGACAATAACATTCTCATTATTGAGTAAGGAATTTATAGAATGCCATTCATCTTGATTCATGTTGAAGTACAATGCTCCTGGTCTATCTCTAGAATAATACAGATACAAGTCATGTTCACGAGCCTTAATAAAACAGTCTAATAAGGGATGTAAAGTTGGCGTGAAAGTACTTTCTTTTTGAAAATGTGGCTGGTATTATTCAGCTTATTCATCTCTGTAGTCCCACCTTTATTAAAAAACAATTTTAAGGAAACTGATCTTGCAAACTTCCTCAAATCAATGAATGTTTCACTAAGGTGACTAACCTGTGCCGTTATGTAAGAAAGTCCTTTATTCAATACTGAAATATCCACTTTAGAAAGTTCAACATGAGATAAATTAAAAACAAGATGGTTCAATCCCTTGTCCGTCCTTTCCTCGTCTGTGATTCTCCCGAATGTTTTTGTTTCGTTCTTCCTTGACTCCGCGACCTGTTTCCTGATGCCCTGTTGAGTTGGACGGGCAGGGTAAAAAAACCTTCTATGCTGTCCTGTACCTTGGGCTTTGCTCCCATGTTGTTGTGCTTGTTGAGCGCCAACTGGTTCGGAGGTGGCGTACGTGACGCAACCAGCATAGAAGTCCCTGTGAGTTCAGGATGTGATGCAAAAGCGTTGTCTGGCCCCGATAAAGGCATTAAAGGGGCAACTTCCAAGGAATCTTGACAACGAACTGGTGTTGTCCTATCCAAAAGTGACCCTGTATTAGATGGTCCCTGGGTGCGTGAAAATCTGGGCCAAACAAATACTTGCCCATTAGAGAAATCCCGATGATCTCTCTGGAGTTTGCGTGGCTTCGTTTGCTGGAGCCTGTCACTGTATGAACTTATCTGTCCTTAGAGATTGTCCAGTCTCAATGAAAAGATTTCCCCTTTAAATCTTGATGTCATATCACTGTTCAACTTATCAGCTTTAGCGGCAAGTTATTTTTCTATAGGTAGAAAATATTCTATCAGAAGTTTGATGTAGTTGTAGCTGAGCTCCAGGTTTAACTTCTGCCAACTTTTGAGTAGTTCCGGATGATTATCTCCGTATGAGGGCATGCATAATACCCTCATACCTCGTGGAACTACTTTAAAGTGTAGACAAGCCTCAAGATGTCTACGTTGCCAAACAAGCCGATGAAGCTTATATAGACAGTTTTCCAGTTTTTTAAATAAAGCGTTGAAATCAGACATGTCACTGACATTACCCGAGTCTGGTAACATGGTAACAGAAAGTTCCATACCTAATAAAGGATTATCTTTCTTTTCTATCAGGGTATTCCATCTCCGATTGAGATTGAGTCTCTCCGGTACATAGTCAAGTTCTACGGAAGATCCTTCCATCATGTGGAGACAGGTACAGCAACCAAAAAGCAAACAGCAAACACAAACAGTCCTGGCTCCTGAAGGTCTCTTCTAAGATGAAAAAGCAGTAATGGAAAAAGTAGAAGTAGACCACCACGATAAAAATGCACAATTTATTGAAAGATAGATGAGCGCTTTCGCGTGCACAAACTGCACGCTTCTTCAGATCTAATATATTAACTATTTAACTCCATTTATATACAGAAATGGAAGTATCTATTCCCTACTAATTAGTCAAATGAAACAAGTAATCAATCCATCAATCAGATCATTAAAACAATTTAAGACAATCAAAGGGCGTAACCTCCCTTCTTAAGCTAAAAATTTAAAAAACGCTCCAATGTTGCACCTCTGCTTGCATAAAACATGCTCTGATCAAAACAAATATCATGATAGTCAATAGTTATTAAAATATATATATGCATAGTACTTGCAGCATTTATTTAGTTCATTCTATTCAAATGCTATCATCTAAGATGTATTGGCTGACCTACATGAATAGAAATAAAAACAACGTTCTGCTATTTCAATTATGAATCCACATATGTCTGACTGAATATCTCTATGAAAATGTAGACATATTTTAAATGACTGCGATTAACTAATTCTTACTGAATGAAAAAATCATTCATGAATAAAGTACAATAAAAAGAATGCAATAAAAATGAAGAAAAAATCGAACAGTGCTTTATCAAACACATTGCCTAAGAATTCCTTATTTATAATAATAACATGTATAACCAAAATAATATCAATAAGAATATATATGCATACAATATAAAAAGATGTATATGTCACAATATGAGCTCTGCCCAAACTCCGACTACAGAGCAGTATGGTTTCTCTATGATTAAAACCCTATCCATATGCAGTATGGTATAGTATTCAGGGCTTGTCTGATCTACTCTGAAGATAACTGCATGACTACAGATACAGAGTTGGATACAGAGTTATTAAGGCACTTTTAAACAGTTGAAAGCAGGCTTGCATGGGTTTATGTGGTGCTAAGTGGTGCTAAAACACGGTTAAACCGATAGGCGCTTAAACTTTGTAGGCTTTGCTTACCGATGCTTACCAGTGCACAAATATGCTTAGCAGAGGTAACTACTGGTTATCATTCACATTTAAGCAATGTGTAAACCTGCTAAGCCTAGCTCTGCCTTAGTAACCATTGATCACATTCCACTCTCATAAAATAGCAGAGTAATGACATCATGTAATAAGTTTATTTCATGTCCTGTACATAACATGCTTTTATGCGCTCTCATTACAGTAGCAAAGGGTGCGGCTATACTGTACAGGACACTTGGTTATACATGGGTAGTATCACATGTTGTTTTATTTATTATTTCTTATACATGGGTAGTATCACATGGTATATGCACTCACACTTCCATGTTACACCATCTACAGTACACTGGTTGACGAATATGATTCCACACATATTGTATTATGAAATTAGTACTGTTGACACTGCTTTTCCATGTAAAATTAGATTGCCTATTGTAGTACTCCAACCATGCACCTCTGCATGCAGAGCTGGGATGCTGAGTACTATGCTATCTTGTTCTTGGTGTTTCAGCTGTATGTTTTTATGTATCTCCTATTGGATATTAATATGATATTATTACATTAACTGTAGAGTACTATGATTTTTACCCATGTCATTGAGGTCTGCTGTCATATAGTAATGGCATACATTTCACTTTCAGACTTCTATTTCAGATTTCTATTCTTCAGGACATCCATCCTAGTGCATAACATGTTTGCTGTCCACTTCCTGTCTGTCCTCTGTGCAGATGTGCAGATATCATATATTGATAAGGCCATACAACTATGTAGGTGCCTACATAGTTTTGTGCTGTGGGCCTGGGCACGGCTGCTAGCTCCAACAAATGGGACATCCTTCATGTGGGACTTGGCCCTATTACTTGGCTGTGTGAGGGACATGACAGAGGTGGTGGGCTACAGATTCACAGACAGTAGGTGAGAATACTTCACAGGACAGGATATCTGGTGACAGCACAACAACATGGGGACATATCTCCAGAATTGTGAACAGATTCTATGTCATTATCAGTACTGTTATACATATGGTGGATTGATAGGTTTATAAGGTTTGTTTGGACATGCATTTAGTGAGTGACTTCATGTCTGACAGTGATATGTCTCTGACATACCTCTCCACTGGCATGCTGTTCACAGACTGGCCACATTTGCCTGTTATGTTTTTTCTGTTCCCCAAACAGTTGTTGTCCTTGGAAAATCAGTCAGGGACTCTGGGGAATGCAGTCAGTAAATACTACACTCCATTGGTGTTACTGCCTTCATATTCCTCATAAAGGATATGTTATAACACACCCAGTAACATCGGCAACTGCCTAAATTTCTGACACCAGTATGTCCAATGTACGCCTGTGTTTGTGCCTCTGTCCCCAAATGATGTCAGACTTTGTCCACATGTCATGCACTGTGAGGCTCAGATGTATTTAATAGCAGTATTTCTTGCCTGGATTCCTCCTCCCATTCCAGTGATGTAGTAGACCCACAGACATATTACTGGGAAGAGGCCATAGATATCAGTCCCGATCATGCACATTCTGAGGTGAACTGTTCATTTGAGAGGTCTGTGCATGTCTCACCATTGTTGACAGACTCTTGGGATTGTGTACACATGTCATGTGTACATGTCATTTTTACTGTGTATGGAGGGGGGTAGATGTAAGTGTTATGGCTCCTTTTTTATCTGACTGTGCATGCTGTGTCTGCTAGTTTATTGGCTGTATGCCTTTTCAGGAGCAGACTGAGACGTGCCCTGTACCATGGTCAGGATTTAGACTTCACTGAGAAGTGGACAACTATATTTAGTGGTAGTGTGTGACTGGAATACTATTTTGTATTTCTCCACACAGTCTGTATACTCTACTGTTCACCTGACCTACCGGTATGTGACTGTGACTATGGTGGAACTGGTTGTGGGTATGCACTTTCATACTGGTGTCTGATTTTTGGTGGTGTAACATCCCTGTAGTGCCTGACATCCCAAAGGGGGATGACAACGCATTCAATGACATTGAGCTTAAGGCCATGGGTCTGACACCAGTCCTTGGTCTCAGTGAGGCCTTTCTGTAGGATGTCAACATCAACTAGGTAGTTAATAACTCCAACTGCAAACATTGTCAGCCAGAGTCCCTTCATGTTGGCATGGACTTCAGAGAAGTTGATACCAAACAGGAGAGGTCTCAGGACAGAACCCTGTGGAACTCCACACATGATTGGTCAGCAGTCTGACATGGTCTCAGCTGCTTTCACACTGTGGGTTCTGTCTGTGAGACAGTTTGCAACCCACCTACTGTTATATGGGTTGATGCATAGCTTAGTGAGTTTATCCATGAATCCTGAGTGGGGAATGTTATCAAAGGGCTTGGCCAGATTGAGGTAGGCTGTATGAACCACCTTGCCTTCATCCACAGCTCTGGTGGCTGACTCAAAGAAGTTGACCATGTTGATTGAACAGGCATTATCTACCCTTCACAAAAGCAAACTGTGCGGGATCCCATGTCTGGAGATTCCCATATCCATGTTTCTTAGGTCCATGATGATGCATTCCATAGCTTTGCATGACAGCCGTGTCAGGATAATGGGGCATTACTTCCCAGGGTCTGCAGCCATTCCTCCTGTGTGTAGAGGGATAACTGTAGCATTGCACCAGTCAGTAGGTACAAAGCCTGAGATGAGGCTGTGATTGAACAGGGCACACAGGTGAGGTGCCAGTTCATTCTGTAGTTCATGCAGAAGACAGCCAGGGATATTGCCAGGTCCAATAGAAGATGTATTCTTGGCCTTGGACAGTGGTGTGTTAACAAAAGCAGCAGTACTACTGGATGCCTGGCAGTGTACTGGTATTGTGATTGTCCCTTTGGGGGTGGGGAGAGGGTTAAAGTTGCCACTGAATCTGTGTGCCAGTATATTGGTAATATATGTTGCCTAAATATAGGAGTTAACATTCTGTACTAGCTCAGAGGACATATTGGTATTGCCATGGGGATTCTTTACATAATTATAGGAGGCCTTGTGGATGTCTTTACTGTGTGCTGCAATTCTGTTTTCACAGCTAGCCTTAGAGTAATTCATGAGGACTCTCATCTTTTTGTTAAGGCTGATAAGGGTTTTTTTCCAATCTTGGGACGTCACCTTATTCCATATAATTTTCCTCCTCCTGTTGTAGAGTTGTTTGGGAAGGGGACTACCAAATTGGCTTCCCTTTTCTGGAGGGGAGCGTCTTGTTTCTATTGGGTATAGTGGAATCCATGCATTTGTGTACGTGTTTTGTCATTGGTATGGGTTTGGAGGTCATGCAACTAGTCTCCATTTACAAGGGTGCCACAAAGTTAGCCACCTCTGATCTTTGGAGGCCAAAGTTGACTTTGGAAAGGTTTTTCATGGTGGTTACCTTTGCAGGGGGGTGGGAGGGATGTGGATTTCTAAGGTGATGACATTGTGGTCAGATCTAACTATGGCGGAGTTGACTATTGGTGTACAGCACCAGTCACCCATGTTAGTACTGACTAGGTCAATGATGTTGCTACCTGTAGTGGGTGTAGAAACGAGCTGGTCTAGGCCATTGGAATGGATGCATTCCAGGCAACATTGGGCAAGTGCATTGATACATGGGTAGCTTTCACAGTTAATGGAGGGGTAGTTGAGATCAACCAGTATGATAATGTTAGATTGGATAGTAATATTCTCCAGGGCACTTAGGAACATGGGCTTTGACTCTTGGGAGATGGTTGGGGACCTATAGCAGGCTACAACTTGAATTGCTGACTTACCCTATGTTAGCTCCACCTGCAGTATCTGTGATGTATTATGTTGGGCTACCAGTGTGGACATGTGCGCATCCTTTGTGAATAAGGAGTGCTTCGAGTGAGTGCCTTTTGAGATTTAGACTTGTAGTGTTGAGCAGCATGACCTTCAGATTGCATTTGTTTGTAGCTATTATATATTTAGGTATATTTATGTGTGTGTGTGAGTGTGTGTGTGTGTGTGTGTGTGTGTGTGTGTGTGTGTGTGTGTGTGTGTGTGTGTGTGTGTGTGTGTGTGTGTGTATATATATATGTGCATATGTATATATATATATATATATATATATATATATATATATATATATATATATATATATGTATTTTTAAATATATGTGTATGAATTTATATACTTTTCTATATATATGTTTATGTATATAGGTATATATCTTACATATATATCTCTATAGATATATTTTGTGTCTATATTTGTCCACATATATGCATCACCATACATAAATACATGTATATATAGAAAACCTGACTGATTCTACTGAATCTTTTCCCAACAATTGAATGACTCTACTGACTGATATGTTTGGAAAAGCACCTTTCTTTTGAAGAGCTCACATGGTGTAGTGGTACATTGCTCTGATTATGGTGTACAGGGCCCTGGGTTCAACACTTTGCAGAACTGATACTTTTATTGCAAGGCAGAACAGTTGCTGTTGGAGACAGAGGGATGAGGGCAATATTTCAAAGATGTCCTTATTTTGGGCCCCTTGACCCCCATTTTGAAATCCTTTGGACAGATTTGTTACAGTAAGAGGTTTGGGATATGGTTCTGATGTGCAACTCCAATACATATATATACATATATATATATATATATATATATATATATATATATATATATATATATATATATATATATATAAATGCAGCTCATCCACAGCAATACAAATAAGAACAGCTATACAAATGCACAGTAGTGCAGTTCACAGAGGTAAGCATGGGTTAACTTTATTTGCATAAGAACTTCTTAAATCTGACCACATTTTTTGCAGTCTTTTATAGTCTGCCATTTTAAATGCTGCTCTGACTTGCGTTTATGCAACAGTCAAGGGAAACTAAGAATTATTTTAAAAGGAAATCACACAGCTACCATTAAATTAATAAAAAAGGGAAGCTACCAGTGCATTTTACTGTGATATCTTCAGAATTAGCCTTTGATTTACTGGTAGGACAGGATATATTATAATAATTGGCTGCTTGTACCCAAAAAACATGGAATATATGAGGTGCAGTTTTCAGAGCTATCTACATCTTTGAAATGGTTTACTACAGACATTTGTCACTGGCATGGGAAATGCCAAGGAGCACATTGCAGACCACCTTTATTTAACTAAGAAATCACATACATGACAAATTAATTAATAATCAATGTACTTCACCCTTACAGCAAGGACTTACAGGCATACATTTCACTACTACAGCAGAGGAATGCATAACACATGCACTATTGGAAAGAAAAGACCAGCACAAAACTCAGAATGAATACTTCACTGAGCATGCAATACTTTTTTAAAATTATGCAATGACATGCATTACCATAATTGCTTGAAGTTGCATACATGTGAGGAAGATGTAATTGCTGCCTAACTTGCCTTGCAGGTTTGAAAATACAGCAGCAGCAGAGAGCAATACACAGGAAAGACAACTTTAGTCTTGAGCAGAATTACATCATCATGGATTCTCTGAGGGCATGTGGAAAATACTTTTTGGAAAAGGGAATAGGCAGAGAGCACTAAGGCATGGAAACAAGCAGTTGCTGTCATAAATGCTGTACAGAGAAGGAACCACACCTTAGCATTATGTAGGAAAAAGGTGAATGACATGGTAGGGTGCACTAGAACAAAAGCTAGGCAAAATGCAATTGCCTAGAGCAGCACTTGTGTGGGCCTTCCTCTGTTCATCGGTTGATGATTACCTTCTCTCTGTAAGGGCTAATGACTGTGATGCAGAGGAAGATGCTGAAAGAATCGTCAGAGGTGGTGTTGAAAGCAATATTTTCAGACACCTATAACAAGAAGAGACAGGCAGTATGGAAAGTTAGTGTGTGGTTGGCTTTATAAATTTTGCTGAGATGTACTAGGCCTGATACCTGTGTACATATAGCTCTTACATGTTTCATTGTTATGTACTCCATCAATATCAAGTAGCACAAACTCTACAGTTACTGCAGAGTAAGTGAGGGCACTACACCTTTATGAAAAAAATCATTGTAATTGTCACAGGTCACATTAACCATATATTGACATATTTCTTCATAGGGTAGCACCAGAAACAAGCACATCCTGTGTTTCAGCACAACAGACTGATGTTGACAGCAGAAAGGCTGTCTGCAATGATGACTAACTGGTGTGCACATATGCAGCACATATTTGCAAAGTATACTGGCGAGGCTCCCTACACAACATGTAGGTAATTCCATAGGCAGTGACACAGACTCGCACACTCAGCAGAATGAAGAAATGACATTACAGTGGGAAGGGGAGACACCACATAGTTCAAAGCCTGTCTCTTGTGCATAGCTTGAATCCTTTGATGAGGAGACTACCTTTTTGGAAGCAGCAGTATCCACTGTCACACCTGTATACAGTGGTGCCAGGTGAAGATATATTTGACAGTTAGCTCCAGAGGTGTGCTGTTATATAGCTCAGGCCCAGGATCCTGCCACTAAAACTCAGATAACGTTAGAGTGCCACAAGGTATATGTGAGGAATTTCACCAGCACATTCAAAGGTTCATAATTAATTAGTGAGCTAACGACCCCAGGGGCATTTCTAAGCCTAGGCATTCTTCCAAAGGTGAGACGCAAACCCTTTACTTTGTGTCTGTGTGGTAAACTTCTTAAACATTATGCTAATTCCCTACCACATGGGAATGATGGAGTCCAGGGACAATACCATGACAATCCTCATGTATAATATGGTTGTACACAAGTCATCCATGTTAGCCTCCATTCACACACTAGTAAAAAATTACCAGGCACACACTGGGAACACAACTGGATGTGGATGAAGGACTGTTTCCATGCATGGTGGATGAGTAGGTGGAATACCACATGTATCTCAAGATAGTACTACAGGCTTTCACTTGGGTTCTCCCAGGAAGAAGGCAGCCTGGTCTTATTAAATTTTCACAACATGTGATACTACCTCTCAGGCAAGGTGTAGGTACTGCTTCACTGTTAGGTCAATAGCAAGAGGTTTCCCTGCACGCAGTAGATCCCATCATTGGAGAAACTCAGCCTGCGAGACCATCACTCGCATTTAGGGGAAATCATATACGAAACCTTCCAAGTCCAAGTTAACTGATGATCATCAGTAACACAGATATTACATACTCAGAAGTCACTCTTTAATCAGTGCCAATGTTACTTTTTTTCCTTGCGTCTGAAAACCAGTAAACAAACAATAGTAGGCAAAAAGTAACAAACACAAACTTCAATTTTCCAAGGGAAGTAACTTTTTTTTCTTTGCACAGGTAAATTCATCATACTCTGTAAGTGACAGTGTAGTTAAACAGTGACAGTATAGCCAGCCCTAAACATATTTCATAACACCTGCTATTTTATACTTTATTCAAAGTCTTCCAGTGTAACAAACAATTGTGCCATGGACCCCTCAATTCTGTACAAATGCTGACTATGAAAAAATAATTTGTTGATATAAGGAGAAGTTTCTGATTACAATGTTAGTTGACTAGTATGGCCCACAAGTAACACCGCATGCATCAGATATTATATGTGTAACTTCCCACTGTCACATAGTGAATGTCATGGCCCATAGCTGTGGACTAGATGCAATTTCTTTGCCTGGGCAGTTGTATACATACTTGAGCCTGCCACAGCTGTTACTGTCATATTCCACCATCACTGTCATTACTGGTTGGAGAAATGATAGAGGGAGCTGCACTGTCACTATTGGTGACTTTCTGTAGCAGTCATTCACCAGACTGAAGAATAAAAATGTTGTGCAGAAAGACTCATCCAGGCAGGAAAGACAGGCTTTGAGCAGGCCAAACACTTGCTCCATGACTATACATGTCTGAGACAGTGTTGTGTTCAAGCATTGGTCATTAGCTCCCTCGGAGTTACAGACTTTTGTCATTAACCAAGGTTCAAATGTGAAGCCTGTGTCACTTGGAAAGCAACACTGGTAGAGTTAACATAACAAAAAAAAAACAAATATGGGGGGGGGGGGGGATGATTACTCAGCACTACCTTTGCCACTCTATAGGAACAAAAATGACTATGGTTACCAACAATATAATAGTTTCCACATGCCAACTATGTGACCATGAGGAATCCTGCCATGCAGGAAGAGGTGGCACAGTAAACCTGTTTACCAAAAATGAAAATACTGAGCCAACACACTATTGATGCACCATACACTACCAGATGGAATGACAGCTCTTCCTATTCCATTACCACCCCACATGATCCAGAAAATTACTTCACCTGAGCAAGTAATGCAAAAAAAAAAATGCTTTTTTGATCAGCTGATAAGAGTTTCTCAAAGTTAATATTCCTTCATTCTCACAGCTGTAAGCAGTTAGGATTCACAATGTTGGTAGTCAGGAATGTCCCATTTAATTGTTTAACTTCCAGTGGGCATTAATGAATTGATTTTTCCGTATAATTTTTCCATGCATACTTGCCAGCCATGAAGTTTTCCTCCTACTGTCACCAGCACATTTGTTCTTCAGCCACTTAGGGAGTCTCTAGCTCAAAGATGAGAGTCAGCTTGATGAGACCATCATTCAGAAAGCCATGGAGGAGATTGTGCCCTCGGTCACACCCATTAACATGAGAAATGAGGGGATTTCTATTTTAAGCCCAAATGCTTCCCATTGGCAGCAGACATGGGAACCTATGTCTCTGAAGGTGATTGCTATGTACTACCTATTCTGGTAAATGTTTCTACCCACTTACTAAAGAGGGTTATAGCCACTAGCTTGATAAGTCAAGACCATATCCCCATAAATGGCTGCAACTTTGTCATCTTCAAACCTTCTGGTATGTAATAAAGCAACCAACCAGACCACCACTCTCTCTTCCTCAACCCCAAGTAGCGTAGCCAGGGCTGAGCTGTTTGCTTGCTCTTAAACTTTGCTGCCTGACTCTTCCAATACCTAAGAAGCCAATCAAAAGTGGGCCATCTGGGTCATAGTCAGGGCTTTATTCCTCTATACCACACAGCTAAACTAGTCTTCTAAACTCTAGCTTCAATGGAAAGCAATAACAAAGCTCTGTTTGTAGTGTTATTGATAAACATGAATCCCTTTACACCCTAATTGTACTTTAATTTCCAGGATAACCACTAGGTGCTTTTTAAATGTTCCTAACATCCACATTTCTAAATATATAAAATTACTTTTTCCAATGCAGGTTCTGGATCACAAACTCCTGTCTTTTGCTGCCAGTGTTAATACCTGATGTAAGAGCAATCTAGACTTTATATTTGCCTTTTGCACATTGCCATGCTAGATATTCTAATAGATACAATGCACATGATAGATAGAATGCAGAATCAAGCAGGCTATTTAAGACCATACACCCCCCCCGTAACCTATAAGTTCTTTTGAAGTTCTTCAACTTTAATTTGTTGCAGTTTACTCACAATTTGACTATGCACTCTTTTTACTTGGTTGAGATATATAGATTGTATGTGTATTTCACAAAAGGATACAGTGTACTTGACTGCTGGTGTTATATGAAAGTTATAAACAGGAATCAATACCTTTTATGCCCTTCAACAATGCCATTCAGTATCAAATGTGTAATTCATAATGTTTCCATACTGCTATGGTTATATTGAGGACAAAATGTAGCTGTCTTGTGTAAGCACAGCTATCTAGTTTTGCCTGTAATACTACCTGTTTTCTTCATTTCTGTATTCATTGTTCACAATTTTCTTACCAATTTCTGTCACAGCATATTTGTTTGCAGTGGAATTTAGGCTTTTACTGTTGTACCATCTCTTTAGTTCCATAAGGCAGTCCTGATATATGGGTGCATTGGTGGTATGAGTTCATAGCCTGTTCTGTAGTCATCAGAGTGTTTAATTACCCAGATGGTATCCTTAGCATTAATGCTAGCAATAAAGTTGTGGAATCATAACAGCCTGCTTTGTCCACTAATAGGTGCATCAGGCTACATAGGTAATTCAGATGGTTGGTTAACACAATCCTTTCTACTTCACAGCCTCCTGTGTACCCAAATTAATGTCAGGGAACAAACTGCATTTATAGGGCTCTTCCTTTGCCCAGCAAACAAATGGGCCTACCTCAGCCTCATAGGAGGAATGCATAGAATATACCTGTGCACCAAAGCCCTTGCAATTCGTACATATACCTGTGTACCAAAGCCCTAGCAATTCACAAATATACCTGTGTACCAAAGTACTAGCAATTCACAAATATGCCTGTGTACCAAAACCCTAGCAATTCACAAAGAGTAACACACAAGTGGAAAAGATCTTGCATGTAGTCTTCTTTTAATTGTGTAGGCATTAAATTTCATGCATGGAGTGCATATGCAAACAAACCCCTTGTCAGTTGTATGAGATTGTCTACTACAGCACCGTCAGACTACCAAGA
Organism: Protopterus annectens; assembly: GCF_019279795.1. NCBI lineage: Eukaryota > Metazoa > Chordata > Ceratodontiformes > Protopteridae > Protopterus > Protopterus annectens. The sequence goes on along the minus strand of NC_056748.1, from coordinate 20,021,284 downwards.
CTGTCCCTGTGGTTATGTTGCTTAGCATAATGAACTCAATAAATCAGTACTTAAAAAGTTCCCTATTATAATACTAAGATTTATAACTGCTCGTCCCAATGACATGAGAAACAAAACAAAGCAATCAGAATCAGCTTTAGAACGACAAGAATTGACACTTTCTTAAAAAATACAAATAAATAAATAAAAATAGTACAAGCTTTCACACAGAGTGTTTCCTAGGGTATTAAAAGGAAGCATGCTGTGTGAAAGCTTGTTTTGTTGGTTCTACGGAGGGTTTTGGTTTGGAAGTAATCTGTTTGAGCTGCCTTATATTTGAAATTATGAATAAAACTACAAAAATAAAAGAAAAAGTTAATGTTGACAATGACTGCTCTCCTTTAAAGTTGTTTTTTTTTCTAGAGGAGGCAAGGCATCCCACTACTTGTATGTACTAACTCTTGAGATAATCATACCTCGGAGAAAAGGGAATCATCTGACACACAATGATCTTGGTATATTAAGTCCACAATTTCAATAAATATTTCTGTTGCATGGTCAGAAAATTCCTACCACCAGTGGAGCTTCCTACAGGTAAATCTGCTACCTCAAGTAAATTCGTACTTCCTCACCCAGAGATGCTGGTGAACTTGTGCCAGTGGGAGCTTACAGAGCCCCAGGTCCCCTCATTCTCATGTTACCTAATGAGCTTAGCTAATCATAATCAGGCATGGAGGTGGAGCACTGCATTGCAAGGGACACCTATGTACAAACATACAAAGCATACATTTGTACATAGACATTTTCTACTGTGCTATGCTACATTGTCATATAACAAAGCACAGTACAGTAGTGTTTTGGCTGTGGAGGGGGCAAGGAAGACATGGGCACCAGAGGACATGTACACCATTGTGCACAGTGTGCTTTTTGCACAATTCATATAGAACTGGTGATGTGCACACCGCCATTAAGGACCACAATCTATATCTATGAATCATGATCCTAAATCCTGGCATGTAATATAAACTAGGTTGGCAGTTGGCACTGAGAGTTAGAGTGGTCAGATGTAGTTCCTGTGGTACAGCATTTGATTCCCCCAACATTCTGTGTGGCCTAGAGCAAGTCACCTAACCAAACATTGCGCCTGGGTTACTCTTGAAAGGGACTGTGCGTACCTGGTTAAGAAATGAGTGTTGTTATCATTATCGTTATCGTTATTATTATTATTGTTATTATTAATATTAATACATAGTGCACAGTCTATAAAATCCAAGGCCCAAAACTACAGTAGTGGTATAGGTGATACAATTCTGATTAGATAAGACACAGTCTGTCAGGTATGTACCTGGTGATGAAATACTAGACACCAGTATCAAACAAACTCATAGTGACAGCATAACCACTGTCCAGTGCAGGGAGCATGCTCAGTAACCTGCATGGGCTAGATGTATTAGACTGATAGAGAGGTGTTCCCAGGGCTATACAATTAAGGTTATGACAAATATACAGGAACAGGTTAATGACTTATCAAGGTGGATCTTTTGTTGCCAAGATCCATTCTTAAAAATAATAGGAAAAAACAACTTTATGGATCTGGGGGATCATTGTGTTGCTGGGAAGAATAAAAGGAAAACTGTTATGAATAGCCATATGGTATAAAAGATATAAAATTTCTATAAACATCTTTAAACTGACTGATAAGCTTGATAGAAGGTTTGCAAGAAATTAAAACATTAAACGCTACCCACAGGATACTGCACAAAAGCTAAATTCACCAAGCTGAACTGTGTCATCTCAACTCCCAGTTGTAAGAACGCTAATGACAACTAGTAGAATGAAATCATAGGAACAGCCAGACAGAAAACAGGATTTAAAGCTTGGAAAACTGATGTCATCCAAACAGCCAAAAGGATTATAGGGCTACCAGAAAGGAAGAAAGGCAATGATCCAGTGACCTTCATAACAAGAGAATTGTAAATCTGATGGCCTGTCAGAAAATATACATGACAGAGACGGCCCAAAATATGGCAGAGCAAAACAGGGCAAATCTTCCCAGACATTTCATCTTTAAATTTTAAATTACATGGGCAGAGAGGATGTACTTACAAAAGCAAGAGAACTTAGACTTTTTTGTCGTACTACATGGTCCCCAATGTTCTTCAACCCAGGTTATGGTTTGGCAAGCTACACAACAAAAGAGATGTTTCCTTCCGTTGATGATTTAAGGACATTGCGGTATTCAGTCAGTCTAAAATTTCCAGCCATCCTTCAGGTGCATAGAGGCAATTAACAACTTACCTTTGTTTGCCAATAAGCTGTAGCAGAAGAGCCAGGGAAATGAAACCCAAAGGCACTAAGCTAAGAGCAACACTTAAATAGATCTAACTGAATCAAAAAGGAAATATAAAGACACGGGGGGGGGGGTAACCCTAACACCTGACAGGAAGAGGAGCAAAAACAATTTCATCAGAGTTAGTCAACAGTTGTTTCCAGACTTTCTCTACACAAAAATGTTCCTGGATGAGGAACAAATGGAGCCAGGATATACAGAATTTCAAAGACCAGATCTGCCCCTGAGAGAGACAGAAATGCTGCAGGAAACTATAAAATGGGAGACCTTCTCAAGGAGCTGTGGCTGACTTGACCCACAAAGTAGCCTCTGTATGACTTACAATATCTCCCATGGGACCTGATAGGAGTACTTTATTTTCTATATCATGGAGAAAGATAGCTCAAAAATAAAAAAGAAGTCTGGGTACACAGGTCCCAGGATAAAAAAGTTTCCTCTACTGGTGTATGCACTGACATCTGGAATGAAAAAAAGTCTTTGTGGAATCCTCAGGGCGTGGAAACATTCCTACCATAGTGTTAGGATAAGCTCATGGGATGGCCACCCTGTGGTGGAAGGAAAAATAGACCACAAAAAAAAAAAAAACACAAAAAGTGACAGGCCATTAAAGAGGCATATAGATGAGAAAGTGGACTGTTGAGGATAAACAATAAATTATGTGTTGCTACTATTATAAAAAATGCCCAGAATTTTCAGACAGAGAATATTTAGCTAGAGAAAAACATAAATTAGAGGAAAGAAAGGAAAGAAAAATCTTGCACAAGAAAAACTGTCCAAAGCTACGGAAAGAAAAATCTTGTACAAGAAAAATTGTCCAAAGCTACAGATAAAAATTTATGTTCCTTAACAGAACAATCAATAAAAACAATACATACACAAAGAAACACTGGACCACCTGGAAAAAGGAGCAACAGAAGAAATGGGAAAGAGGTCTTTGAGAGGTATAAAAAAAAAGAAACATGCTTATGAAGAGATCTGATATGATGCCATATATATTCACAGAGGAGAAAAGCCAAACTAATCAATACAAAAATGTAGCTCCAAAGATATTTGAAGAGAAATACAAGCAAAGGTAGCAGGATATGAACATTTTCACATTATAAAATTTAAGATCACAAATGGGAAATATGGAAAAGATTGCTGAGGTAGAAGTTAAATAAAAATTGAAGTGATGGACCCTCTCAGATGTGAGTGGTTTAGTGCAGAGATTCCAATGCAGGCAAAGCAGCAACATGATGGAATAACGGGTCCCCAGATTAAGTAGCAGCAATGGAACAAGAGGCTTCAGAAGAAGGTTTTCCACTTGGTGATGCTATGAAGCCTTATGTAGGAGAACCATATGGAAGTCCAATTGAAGTTGCACAACAAGGGAAGGAGCAGAAAGAGTACCAACTCTGATGCAGGTAATGTTGTGGCATGATGGACCAATGCGTCCCCATATGGAGGAGAAGTATGATGGACCAATGCTTCCCCATATGGAGGAGAAGTAGATGAAGCAGGATGCATCTCAAGAGGATATTTCACAGACAAATGTTATTGTACTTTTTGTAGAATACTCAGAGGAAACAGAGAGTAAAGCAAATGTTTTTGTTCCAGAAAAAAAATTATCTAATGGAAGACCTACTTGATTTAATGGAGATGGATAAACATATTAAGACAAATGAAAGAAATAGATTACAGAAAATAAATAAAACCCAAAATGTTAGAAGATGGATAAACAGATGACTGCAGTAATTGGGACTGTTAAGAGAAATACATGTGATATAAAAGAAATAAATAGAATGTATTACTATGCAGCTAAATTAATAATGAATACGGTGTTACCACAAAAAATAGAGTAACAAAAGAAAGGAAGCTAATAAGTAGAATGCTACCATGGAAACCATCAAATAAAGAAAAATGTAAAGCAATTAAGACAAGAAGCATCACTATTAGAAGACTGTATACAAGGGAACAGATAATCAGAATTACTTAGAAAGATAGACATAGTAAAAACAATGCACAATATCAAAACAGACTAGGATTAATTAAACATTATTTCTAATAAACTAGAAATATCAGCACAAGCAGAAAAAATCTTAGAAATGCTGATAAATTTAAACAAAAAATCTAGAATAAGCAATTCATTTATGACCTAAAAAGGTTTTGTAGAGAATTTAGGAACAAAGCATAAAGACTAGAAACACCATAAAAAACAGAAGTAGGTTCATTTGGGAGAGTTATTTATGAAGACCCTGTTGAACATAACAAATATGCTGAATGGATAGAAGAATTAAAAGAAACAATAAAAAGTTTTAAATATCGAAAATATGAGCTAGATTAAAGTAAAAACTGGAGAAAATGAAGAAACATTCCTAAATGGAAAATTCAGGGCCCATATGATGAGTCTAATTTCTGATTAAAGGTATGAACATCGGTACACAAAGACTTAGCTCTGAGCAAAAATTAGTTACATATGCATCCCAAATAGACAACTTAGTTAATGTGAAAAATGGTAATCCTCCTAACGAGTGAACCTGTAAACCACCTAAGAACTATAGATGAATAATAACGTGACTTCTGACAATATAAAAAGCATATACTTGAACTGATGCCAAAAGAGTTTCTAGTCATGTAGAATGAAATACAATTATGGTAATAGAACAAAAAGGTAATAAAAGAAGGTCATATGGAAGAAAGGATCATTTGTTGCTAATTATAGCAATAGAACAGAGTTGTAAAAACAGGAAGACTATATGTATAGCATGGGTAGATTACAAAAAAGGATATGACAGAATCCCACTTTCATAGAAAATAGAATACGTATAGATTTATATAATACATTGTAGATTGATCAATTAAATTACAGCGACTCTAAAACAGTGGGAAACCACTTTACAGTTGAGCCATGACAAAGGGCAAATTATTATCCCAGGGACAGAACTTCAAAGGAGGATATTTCAGGGTGATGGGTCTCATATATGACCTAAAATTGTACAGTTCATCAGAAGAGGGTTTGAAAGCACAACTATATAAATAGTTATTTTTTTTTCAAATGATATAAAATGATATATAATGATCTTGATAAATGTGGAAAAGCAACATTTAAAAAAGGAAAGTTGCAGCACCAAGAAATGTGATATAAAGTAACGTGAGCAGGAGAGAGTGTATAAATATTTGGGAATTGGTGAGAGGACAGCAATAAACATAAAGCTCAGTAAAAAAATACTTCAGAAGACTAAAACTAACACTGAAAACTAATTTGACACCTGGAAATAAAGTGCAAGCTATAAATCAGTTTGTTCTTCCTTTTCTAACTTATAGCTTTGGTTGATCAATTAGACCCAAAAAGTATTGAATTAATTGACATGCAAACAAGAAAAATGTTTCATGCTTATCAAATGATACACAAAAATCAGAGTATACCAAGATTATATATTCCTCTCTGTAAAGGAGGTATGGACTGCCTCAAAATTATACATCTGTAGCTGTGGGACTGCATGCATACATATCTGATGACCTCATCAGATGAAAACATAGTGAAAGTTTTAAAACATGAAGAGAAGAAGTTTAAGGTGACATCTTTGTTTAGCAGAAGCATTTCAGAATAAAGCAGGAATGGAAATCAAACCAGAAATAGACAAAAATCAGATAGCAACTAAATGTGCCCCCCCCCCCCCAAAAAAAAAAAAGAGAGATTATAAGGAAAAGAATCAGATGAGAACAAAAAAAAAATGGAAATCCATAAATATAGTGGCAAGTACAGGGATCATCTGGAACAGTCTCGTGTTGACCATGTTATGACACAGAAATGGTTAAGGAGAGGCAAACTGAAACCAAAAGATGAAAAGTTAATAATGATAGTCCAGGATAGTTGACTACAAATTAGTTTACAAAGTCTATTGAAAACATAGGATAAACCGACAAATGCAGGTTCTGTAAAACAGAGCTGGAAACAGTTGCACATCTTGTCGCATTGTGTTATACATTCATGGCAAAGAGCCTGTATTCTGAAAGGCGCAATAATGAGGCAAGACTGCTGCACTGGGGATTATGCAAACACTACAGTATAGAAGTAGCTGAGAGGCATTAGAAACATGAACTGCAAATTATTGTAGAGAATGATGAAGTTTGTATCACATGGGTTCACCCGTTACCAACAGTTCAAAAAATAGATGATAGAAAAACAGATGCAGTAGTCCATGAAAAAAGACAAAACTAGCACTGATCATTGGAGCTGCTACACCCAGAGATTAAAGTGTCTTTTGTACAGAGAAACACAAAGTTATAAAACACCGGGATATGCAACAGAAACAAGAGGAATGTGGAAGAAAGATGCTAAGACAGTAGTAGTCAGAGCAACAGGTCTAATAAAGTATTTACAATTGTACTTAAATATGCTACTGATAGATGTAACCCCATATGAATGACAAAAGGAGGTTTTTTGAGAACATTAAGGGTATTGCAAAGAGCACTATTAGCTAACATCAAAGATTAAACCTATACTAATTTTTTATGAACTCTGATTGCACCCTGACTTAGGAATGGGGTCCATTCCCATCATGGTGTTAGGAACCACAAATAGTTTGAGAAATTAAATAAATAGAGTGTTGTGTGATAGAATGAAACCTGATGACCACTGCTTACACTGGAAGATATGCAGGAATGATGGTTACTTGTTGGTAGGATGGTCAGTATACTTCTTTGCTTCTGCATCTATCTTGACCATAGAACCATTTTGTCTAATCCTACTTATGCCTGTTATTTGCAGTGGAATGTGCAGTAACTGAAGTTTAGTTACTGTCAGATTTGTGGGTGGGTAATTGGAATAAACATGGTGGGACATGATATATTCTGCTATGGGAAGGGGAGTTTTGCATAGGAAGGCAGTACAGCATGGTTGGAACAGGCAAACACTATGCACTTAACACGAAAAGGAGATCCATATAGTTCTGCATAAATAATTTAAACATACTTATTCTCAAAGGGACACATTATGTAAGCAGGATTGATGTAATGCAATGTAACCTGCAGCTCATACCTCCTCTACATGAGACTATATTAGTTCCCATTTAATCTTGCACATGTGATAGAGACATAAATCAGAAATAAGCCTCAGGTATATAATTTATTCTTTCCTGCACTGAATGTGAGGGAGCACAGCAGTAGGATGAAAGAGATTAAGACAACAAAAAGAAGAAGATGAAAGTCAAACACTGGCAGCTAGATAACCCTAGGTGGATACCTCCTCTGAGTTATTCATAGAAACAATGGTAATGTGCCTTTCTGTGCTCAACATGTACTGTTACTGTAACATTTATAAGTCAGAATAGAGCATTTTAACCCTTATACAATCATTGTCATCATAATAGGGTGAGTAGGAAGGTGTGCTTTGAACCATATTAGATGGTTTATACAAACTCAAAGGGGAGACAGTGTAACATATAAAACCATACAACACAAGGAGGTGGAAGGTATTTCAATCACACCTACACCCAGGAATGTCAGGAAATTGAGCACCCCTAACAAAGGACAATATATTAGGGGAGTTGAATATTCAAATAGTGTTATTACAGGAAGTTAAAGAGGGGAATACTCAGTGAGTTAGAAAGAAAATGGAAGTTTGAGAGGGGTATGGTATCTTCAAATAAAGCAAAAGGAGGGTAGTCACTCTAATTAGATGTGACACGAGCTGACAAAATAATGATTGTAAAAAACACAAGAACTCAGGAAATGGAGCTAAAAAAGTACAGTTTTGTACCTACCATAAATGTAGATGTTCAAGGATCCACATTGCTGCAGTCATAACCTGTGGGTAGTCCGCTGTCCTCGGTCGGCCCGAATACCAAAGAGCTAGGCTGGCGTCGGTCATTGTCGCCTAGAGCTGACGTCAGTACGTAGTAGTACTTAAGCGCATGACCGACGCCATATCCTCAGTCTTTCTTGCCCCAGATGTCAGAAGGCCTAAAAATGAAAGGCCAGAGCTAAAAAAGTAAAAGCCCAACAACCACCAGTGTGGAAATAAAGAGTATCCCAAAAAGAAACCCAGCAACCACCAACTATAGAGGGGAAGGAGGGAGGGATAATTGGACTGCAGCAATGTGGATCCTCGAACATCTACATTTATGGTAGGTACAAAACTGTACTATGTTCTTCGTCTCACATTGCTGCAGTCATAACCTGTGGGTAGAATCCCAAAGCAAAGGAAAAGGGAGGCTGGCAAACTACAAAGCATTAGGAGCTGCTAACATGCCCTGTAAAACTGCAGTGGCAAACCCAGCCCTGGACTTGGAATAAAGAGGGAGATGGTAATGCTTAGTAAAAGTGTGTACTGAACTCCAAGTAGCTGCCTCCAAAATATCCTTAGTAGCTACACCCCTCAAAAAAGCAGTAGAAGTGGCAGTAGCCCTAGTAGAATGAGGTCTGATCCCAGCAGGAACATCCTTCCCATGATGAGAATAACAAAAAGCAATACAATGACCAATCCACTTTGAAATAATCTGCTTTGAAACAGCTTTCCCTTGTGAACTCAAAGCAAAAGAAACAAATAACTGTTGAGTCTGTCTGAACTCCTTAGTTCTGCTCAAATAGTAACGTAACTGCCTGTGGATATCCAAAGAATGCAAGACTTTTTCCCCTTTATTTTGGGGATCAGCATAAAAAGTAGGCAAATGAATAGACTGGTTCAAGGCCACATTAGAAATCACTTTAGGCATAAAAGTAGGGTTAGTTCGCAAAGAAACTCTATCCTTATGAAATATCAAAAAGGGTTCAACTGCCATGAGTGCCTGCAATTCAAATACCCTCCTAGCAGAAGTAATGGCTAACAAAAAGGCAGTCTTCCAAGACAAAAACTTCAATTCAGACAAAGCTGCAGGTTCAAAAGGAGGTAAAGTAAGCTTCTCCAACACAAAATTGAGATCCCAGGAAGGAGTAGGAGCTCTATGTGGGGGTCTTATATTCTTTGCCCCTCTAAGAAATTGTTTGAACAAAGGATGAGAAAATAAAGGAGGGTCACAATCATAGTGAGCAGAAATGGCTGCAGCATGAACCTTCACAGAAGAGAATGACAAACCCTTGTCCAGTAATTCAGTAAGATACTGTAGTGCAAAACTCAAATTAGGCACTGAAACATCAAAACCCTTTGCTGTGCTCCAAAGAAAAAATCTCTTCCATTTATCAGCATAAACTTTTCTAGTGCTAGGCCGCCTGGCTTCCAAAATGACTTCCAAAACCTGTTGAGGAAGCTGAGACCCCACCGGCTCCATCACAGAATACGCCAGGCTGCCAGATGGAGGGACTGCACCTGAACATTGAGAAAATGATTGTTTGACTGGGACAACAAATGAGGAACCTGTGGCAGAGGCCAAGGAGGCTCCTGGATTAAACTCCTCAGCAGGGGATACCAATGCTGACGTGGCCAATCTGGTGCTATTAGAATCATGCAAGGCTTGTCCTGCCTGACTTTCAAGAGTACCTTGGGGAGAAGAGGCAGAGGAGGAAAAGCATAAACGTGAAGGTTGTTCCAACTGAAAGATAGAGCATCCACTTTCCAAGCATCTGGGTGGAACATCTTTGTGCAAAATTTTGGTAGTTGAAAATTTTGTGGAGAAGCGAACAGATCTATGTCTGGAGTTCCCCAAACTATGGTCAACTGTTTGAATACCTGAGGGTCCAGTTTCCACTCGTGGGGATCCACCATTTGCCTGCTCAATACATCTGCTAGGGAGTTCTGTGCTCCTGGCAGAAACCGTGCTTGAAGATTGATGTGCAAACTCAGAGCAGTCTCCCACAAAATCATTGCTTGTCTACAAAGAGGATAGGAATGGGTTGCCCCCTGCTTGTTGATGTACCACATGACTGTTGTGTTGTCTGTTTGAATCAACACCTGTCCCGGCTGAAGTAGGTCCTTGAAGGCCATCAAGGCAAATTGGACTGCTAACATCTCCTTCATGTTGATATGCAAATGTAGTAGTTTGGGAGGCCACATGTCTTGAATCCATTTCCCATTGAAGTGTGCTCCCCAAGCCAAGTCCGAGACATCCGTCGTTAGGATCTGACTCGCCTCTGGTCGGGTCACAGAGAGTCCCTTGTTTAGGTGACATTCCTGAGCCCACCACAAGAATTCCTTCTGGATGCAAGGTATAATCCGAATGACAGTGTCCAAACCGTGGCAGTGTTGAGTCCACACACTTTTGAGATACCATTGTAGCTTCCTCATATGCAGTTTGGCATTGGGAAGTACTAGAATGCAAGATTCCATGAACCCCAAGGCTTGAAGGACTGTCCTTGCAGTCAGCCTGGACATTACTGATAACTGCTGGAAGTATAGATGAAGAGTTCTTTGTTTGTCCGGGGTCAGAAATGCCATCTGAGAAGCTGTATTCAGTCTCACACCCAGAAAGCACATGTCCTGAGAGGGTACTAGACTGGACTTTATTTCGTTCACAGAATACCCTAGGCACCTTAAAACTGCCATTACATACTGGAGATGTTGTAGTAATATGTCTTTGTTTTGAGCAAGAATCAGGCAATCGTCCAGATAAGGGTAAATTTGTATTCCTCTCTGTCTGAAGAAAGCAATCACAGGAGCCAGAACTTTTGTGAATACCCTGGGCGCAGTAGATAAACCAAAGGGCAATGCAGAGAACTGATAATGCGAAGTACCAGCCGAAATCTCAGGAATCTCCTGCAACTGGGCCTGATAGGGATGTGAAGATAGGCCTCTTTGAGATCCAGGGTTACCATCCAGTGATCTTTGCCTAGCATAGGCAGAAGTTGTTGTAATGTTAACATCTTGAACTTTGGAATGTCTAGGTAGGTATTGAGAATGGACAAATCCAGAATTGGCCTCCAAGTGTTTCCTTTCTTTGGCACTAGGAATAGACGGGAATAAAATCCTAGGCCTACTTCTGACAGAGGGACCACCTGAATTGCCTCCATCTGTAAAAGCAGAGAAATTTGCTCCTGAGCCTCCAGCCTTTGCTGAGGAGGCACATCCGGCATGACTTTGAAAGGAGGAAAAGTGTGAAAATAAAACTTGTAACCTTGATTTATTATATCCAGCACCCATTGGTCCTGGGTGACCAAATTCCAGTTTTGTTTGAAAAGTCCCAACTTTCCTCCTAGAGGAGCTGCCAGTAAAGAAGGGTCTGGCAGCGGAAGATACAGGTCATTGGGTCTGCTTACGAAAGGGCTGACCCCTGCCCTCACCAGAAGACTGTGCCGGAGAACTCCAAGTTCTAGGTCTGAAAGAACCCTGAGCGTGAGCTCTGCCTCTACCATGTCAAGACCTGCCCTTAGACTGATAATCCGAAGAAGGATAAGACCATCCTCTAGCAGGCCAATTCCTACTAAACTTAGGGGGCTGCACCTGCATAAAATCCTTGACCGTCTGCATAGACTTAGCCTTATCTTCCATCTTTTTCAAAACTGATTCCACAGGAGGGCCAAAAAGTACTTCAGATTGAAGAGGAGCATCCAAAATCCGAGCCTTAACATGCTCTGACAAATTTTGATCCTTAAGCCAGGCATGCCTACGAATAACTGAACCTGTAGCAGCCACCCTGGATGAAGCCTGAAGAGCATCGAAACCACACTACAAAGAATGTTTGCCAACTTGATCTGATGCATGAACCCACTCCTGGAGCTCCTTACACTCTATACCCTCAGATAAAGCATCCACCTTAGACTTCAACTGGCCTAACAAAAAATTCTGATACTTCAGCATATGGAATTGGCAATTCAAAGCCCTCATAGCTAACGTAGAGGAGGTGTACACTTTTTTCCCCCACCTATCCAACGCTCTAAGAATCCTTATCCAAAGGAACTGGATTCTTAGCCACAGAAGCCCTAACACCCTTCGGACCTTGAATAATAGTTTCCGGATCAGCTCTAGGACTCTTGTACAAATACTTATGTGCTTCTGGAACTCTGTAATACCTGTCTGGCTTAACAGGGGCCGGAGGCAAAGAATCAGGATTAAGGGAAGATTCAGAAAAAACATCCTGAACAACATCTAAGACAGGAGGAATAGCCAAGGGCCTATGTTGTGGCAGAAACAAAAATTCCCCTAAGCCTTTTCCGAGAATCTGAAAAATCTTGACCTTCCCGCTTGAAATGCTCCCTCATGGAATGTAAAGTCTCAGAAAAAGAAAAATCCTCTGGAGGAGAAGCAGACGGACAGGAGTCCTCTGCATCCGAATCTGAATAGGAAGGGAAATCCTGAATTTCTTCAGCTGAGGATTCAGAGTAGTCAGAGGAATGATCCATTCCCTCTAAATCTGCCTCCACCCTAGGCCTCTTCTCTGGGGGGGGGGCATAGAACCCCTGGTTAAAGTAATCAAGTCTTCTGCCATTTTCAACATATGCTTTTTTAGGAACAGGGGCTGGAGAGCTAGAACTATGACCAGGGCCAACAGGACAAGGTTTGGCCTTAGCATGGCCTTTAGCCACTGAAGTAGAAGGCCTAATAACCTTTTGTAAAGCTGGAACTACAGACACCTGAGAAGCACCCTCAGCCTGGCCTAACTCCTGAGAGGCCAACTCCTGCAAAAGTAAAGGTTCCCCCTGGGATTCAGCCGAACCCTCGGCAGGATCCACAGATTCAACTGGAGGCTCCGTAGAACCGGCGTCCGCAACGGACAACTCATCCGGTTTAGACCTCAAAGATTTATCCTTACGCTTTTTAGCGGTAGCGGGTGTTGGAGGATCCGACGGCATGTTATAGTTACACCGTTTACCAAAAACAAGCCTGGCACAGTCTAATCTTCATTTAATGGTGCGCTTATTAAATCTAGCACAAAAGCAACACCCGACCACGTCGTGCTCAGGCCCCAAGCAAGGAATACAGAAAGAATGATAATCCCTATGAGGTATCTGTTTCCCACAAGAAATACAATTATTAACTTTTTCTGACATCCGGATAACTGAGGCAAGAAAAGACAAAAATTTCTAACGGGTACTTAGCCCAACTTGGTCTTCGGTCTGAAACTCGATAAATGAAAATTTCAGAACGCCGAACGGCACTTGCAAACACTGCTTCTGCTTCGGACCACGCGGCAAGAAAGACTGAGGATATGGCGTCGGTCATGCGCTTAAGTACTACTATGTACTGACGTCAGCTCTAGGTGACAATGACCGACGCCAGCCTAGCTCTTTGGTATTCGGGCCGACCGAGGACAGCGGACTACCCACAGGTTATGACTGCAGCAATGTGAGACGAAGAACATCAAATATTTCAATAGCCAACTTGATGTAAAAATCACTAGTGAGTGGTTCTTACCTGAACAAAACTTCATTAGACTGATGCAAGTGAAAAATCTCAGTGCTTAAATAGTTGCAACTCTGTGATGCAATCATCATGTGAATAAACAAAGTTTAAAATGCAAAAGCATTTAGCATAATTTGCTAATAATTTTCTTTAGGATCTATTTTAGCATTTTTAATCACCATTTATAGTATTTTTGTCAACAACATCTAAAATGTTTAAAAAGATCATTCTTCTCTTTTTGTACAGTGGTGCAGCGGTAGCATTGTCGCCTCAGAGCAAGAGGTTCTCCCATTCGATTCTCGGCTGGAGTGCCTTCTGTGTGGAGTCTGCATGTCCTCCCCACGGTCGAGTGGCATTCGAAAGACATGCGTGAATGGGCGTGCCTTCGTTGAAGGCTGGGTGTTGGGCTGGCACCTCAGCAGCATAAAAATTGACTGCCAATCATTAGCGGACCGGAGTTCCGCTGTGGCAACCCCTAACCGGGAAAAGCCGAAAGAAAAACAACAACAACATGTCATACATTCTTCTCTGTAGGCATCTTTTAATCCTGATTAAAGAAAAAACCGCGAACAACTTCCACAAGTTAAAAAGCGAATGTAGAACACAATAAGAGTAGAGCTTTATATCCAAACGTGTATTTATTTTCCAATTCCAAAAGTAAGCACTTTCGGCAGAATAAGATATCCCGCCTTCCACAGACAAACAGCAAGAGTGCAATTACAATCTCTTTATATAGCATCCCTATTTAAAATTAACCAATCATGTTAAAAAGCATTTGCTAGTAATTAAATCCCCTGGAAACCTTAAAATGTTACTCAGAATGATGTTGTATACATTGGATAGATAAAGAAACAAACGAATGAAAAATAATCGCTCATGTTAAATCCCGCATAATTCATGCAAGTTAAAACAGAATGCCTGTTAATAATAAACAAATATAAATTCGTATATAACAAGTACGCAAAAAGAACCTGCTTAATAAAAGATGCTTGTAAGCATCTTTAAATCTGCACTTTGCATCAAGATTCAAAACTGACGTTAGCATATAATACTTAATATCAAAAATTGTTTGCACTTATAGATTGCACTATACCCAAATGCAAATGTTAAATGAACTTAGAAGAATGCTGTCATAAATCCTACTAACACTAATGTACTGTTAATAACTTTAAATTTATACAACCAAGTATTTAAGTGTCTTAAATACTTAACTTAGAAGAATGCTGTCATAAATCCTACTAACACTAATGTACTGTTAATAACTTTAAATTTATACAACCAAGTATTTAAGTGTCTTAAATACTTGGTTGTATAAATTTAAAGTTATTAACAGTACTTTAGTGTTAGTAGGATTTATGACAGCATTCTTCTAAGTTCATTTAACATTTGCATTTGGGTATAGTGCAATCTATATTTAAGTGCAAACAATTTTTGATATTAAGTATTATATGCTAACGTCAGTTTTGAATCTTGATGCAAAGTGCAGATTTAAAGATGCTTACAAGCATCTTTTATTAAGCAGGTTCCTTTTGCGTACTTGTTATATACGAATTTATATTTGTTTATTATTAACAGGCATTCAGTTTTAACTTGCATGAATTATGCGGGATTTAACATGAGCGATTATTTTTCGTTCGTTTGTTTCTTTATCTATCCAATGTATACAACATCATTCTGAGTAACATTTTAAGGTTTCCAGGGGATTTAATTACTAGCAAATGCTTTTTAACATGATTGGTTAATTTTAAATAGGGATGCTATATAAAGAGATTGTAATTGCACTCTTGCTGTTTGTCTGATGAAGGCGGGATATCTTATTCTGCCGAAAGTGCTTACTTTTGGAATTGGAAAATAAATACACGTTTGGATATAAAGCTCTACTCTTATTATCTTTTAATCCTGTCAGTGTAAAAAGCATCACATGTTAGAAAGGAAGCTGCAAAAAATAAATATTCTGAATTGCAATTTATACTACCTGGGAGCTTTATAACACTTTTTCATATTATAACAGGAAAAAGATAGGGAACTAGAAGTCAATTTGCACTGCTTGTAATTATTGCAAGCATAATTCCCTTTAATGTTAAAATCAGGCAAACTTGATGACTCACTGTGCTCTGCAAGATATCTTTGATGTTGAAATTCTTTGTGTTTATAAATATTGGTCTGTTGCTAGACACTTTGTAGATATCTTTACCAGCAACTACATTTTATAAATGCCTGGTGTATCTAAACTGTAAGACCTATGGCCCAGCATCTCATAATTTTCTGCTATAACTTGAGGTGTTATAAGAGAAATGTCTGTCACATAATACTTATTTCTCACTTTCCTTTATTAAGGATGAATTATAGCCCTTATTCACACATTTCTACTTTTACTCTTTTAACTCATTAAAAATGTCCTTCATTAACTTGTTGGTTGATATCATCTGCCCCTTTATTGCATACTTTTTAATGTATGAGTGGTGCATATTTTTTCAGCTATACTAAAAGTTTTTCTTTCAACAAATTTAACAGTTATCCAACCTAAAAAAATTATAACAATCATACAGAAATTTGAAGTTAAAGCAGTAGATGAATATAAAATCTCAAAAAATGCTATGAGATGTCCTTTGTATTTCACTGTTGCAGTCATCACATTTGGGTTATCTGTTTGCAGTAGCCCCCAGTCGACCTGATTATCAACGTCTTGGGTCCTATGTCGGTTGCTGTCTCATCTTCCATGACATCAGGTAGTCAGGGGTATAAAGCATGCAGCCGACACCATTACATCAGTCTTTCTTGCCGTGCGGTGCCCAAAGCAGAAGCAGTTTGCAAGTGCCGGTCGGCCGACTCCTGAAATTTTCATTTGAGTTTCAGAACCGAAGTCTTCGACTAAAACTAAGTACCCTGTTGGGGAAACATTTTCTTGCTCTAAACTGATGTCAGTAGAAGTCAATAATTGTATTTCTTGTGGAAAGCAAATACCTCATAAAGGTTTTCATTCGTACTGTATTCCTTGCCTAGGCCCTGACCACGACATACCTCGCTGTCGGTTTTGTGCCTTATTTAAACAACAAACTATTCATGAGTATATTTATGCTTCCAAATATTTTGGTACTGATATGGCTTTGGTAAGCCACCCGACTACCGACATTCCGAAAAAACGCAAAGATAAAGACAGAGACAAGCTGCCTAGGTCCAAAGCTGCCGACGACGCTTCTCCTAAGCTAGTCGCCAGTTCACCGGTACTCAGTGAGATGCTTTTGCAGACCCTGATACCCGCTACTTCAGATTCACAGGCCTCTACTGAGACCCATTTGGAGTCTGGTATGCCGCGAGATGCTTCAACTGTGGAACCTGTGGATGTCTCTACCTTGGATGGGTCCGGAGCCGCTGTGCAGGCACTGGCTTCTGAGGGTGTATTTAGGCCTACTGACTTGCATATTAAACTGACGCCATCTTCTTCTTCAAGGCCTAAAACTCGATCCATGCCTAGAAAACTGACACTCAGACCGCATGGTCAGGCCTCTATGCCTAAAAAACAAATGATAAGGATGGCTGAAGACCTTATTACTTTAATCAGGGGAAGGCAACCTTCCCCCTCTAAGAGACCTAGGTCTGAATTTGCTTATGATTCTTCTGATCAGGATTCTAAAATTTCTGTTTCCTCTGATGACCAGTATTTACCCTTATCTACATATGAGGATTCTGATGCAGAGGACTATATTCCCTCTGTTTCCCCTCCAGAGGATTTCTCTTTTGGTGAAACCTTGCATACTCTTAGGAGCATTTTTCTGGGAAAGCCAGGATTACTCTAATTCTAAAAAGAGGCTTAGGGATTTCTTACTTCTGCCCCAACACAGGCCTTTAGCTATCCCCCCTGTACTGGACATTGTTGATGATGCCTTTTCAGAATCAAGCTTGGCCCCTGACTCCTTGCCTCCTGCTCTCAGAAAACCAGATAGATATTACAGAGTTCCATGACTCTCACAATTTCCTCTTTAAAAATCCTACAGCAGATCCTGAGACCATTTCGCAGGGACCCAAGGGCATTAAAGCTACTACTGCCAAAAATCCTACCCCCTCTGATAGAGACTCCAGGGCGCTGGATAGATGGGGTAAGAAGGTATACACTTCTACAATTCTGGCCATTAGGGCCTTAAACTGCCAGTTTCATATGTTAAAGTATCAGCAGCATATGACTGGATTGTTTAAACAGAAAATTATGTTGATTCCTGACTGTGCTGAAAATAAGGATTTACAGGATTTAATGCATTCTGCTTAACAAGTTGAAAAACATACCTTGCAATGTGGTTTTGATTCACTCGAAGCATCTTAAAGGCTGCTGTCACTGGGTCTGTACTTAGAAGGCATGCTTGGCTTAAGGAGCAATCTTTGCCAGATTAAGTTAAAGCTAAATTGCTGGATGCTCCCTTAAACCAGGACCGCCTGTTTGGTAACAAAAGCAGACGAAGTACTTAAAAAGATGGGGGAAAAAACTAAATCTATGCAAACTGTTAAAGATTTCCTGCAAGTACAGCCTCCCAGATTTAGTAGGCATTGGCCGTCTAAGAATTGGTCCTTTCCTGCCTCTTCCGGGCCTTCTCAGTACAAACCCAGAACCAGCAGAACACCCAGGCTTCAGTCCCAAGGTATGTACAGGACTAAACAGTGTGGGGGGGCTCCCACTTCCAAAGCAGGGAGTAGTAAGACTCGCCCCTATGGTAAATTGTCTCAATGACTTAACTTTAAAACTTCCAAGCCCTTCTCAATTGCTCTGCAGGCAAAAACCTGGGAACTCATTACCCAGGACAAATGGGTTTTAAATATAGTTTCCCAAGGATACAGATTCAACTTTCACACTTTACCATCCCCAAACGGTTGGCCAGATCTACCCCCAAATCAGTGGGCAGAGGCTCAAAAGCAAGTTCTCTCTCTCTTAAGTATAAGGGCCATTCAAACTGTCCCAGAAGAGGAAAGGGGGCAAGGTTGATACTCAAGACTTTTCCTGGTGCCCAGAAAAGACAACTCCTGGCGTCCTATCCTGAATCTCTCTATCCTAAACACTTTTTTGGTGATCCCAAAATTCAAGATGCTAACTCTTCACTAGTTGCTTCCTATGCTAGGCAAAGATGTCTGGTTGGCAACACTGGATTTAAAGGAAGCTTACCTGCACAACCCAATCAGGGAATCCTGCATTAGATACCTACGCTTCAAAGCAGGCTACATGCAATATCAGTTCTCTGCACTGCCCTTTGGCTTATCTACTGCACCCAGGGTATTCACAAAGTGCCTAGCTTCAGTCATTGCATTTTGCAAGCAAAGAAATATTCAAATATACCCATACCTGGATGATTGTCTAATTCAGGCAGAAAGCCAGGACATACTTTTGAATCATCTGGCATTTATACAAAAGGTGCTAACTTGTCTGGGGTACACCATAAATGAAAATAAATCACATCTCGTACCCTGCCAACAAATTGTATTCCTGGGAGCAAGCTTGAACACAACTTCCCAGATGGCTATCCTCACACCAGAGAAATGAGTTCATTTGACAGCTTACTTCTAACTAATGGCCACAAAGACCCTACTATCTGCAAGACAAGTACTGCAAGCCTTGGGGTTCATGGCCTCATGCATTCTCCTAATTCCATATGCAAGACTGCATATGAAGAAAAGTACAGTTGTGTACTCTTATCATAAATGTAGATGTTCGAGTGTGTTCACTGTTGCAGTCATCACTGTAGGGTTCTTCCTGCCAGCAGCAGCAGCCCCCGATCAGCCAGAATCCCAGAGTCTGGATAGGGCGCCAGCTGAGGTTGCATTTATCCTGACGTCAATGCGCCGGAAGGTATAAAGACCTCACCTGACTCCATTTCCCCAGTTTTTCTTGCCCCAGAAGTCAGGTGCCCAGAAAGAAAAGGCTAAAAAGGAAACTATGCCCAAAACCTCAGCAGCCAAAATACCTCATAACAGACAATACTCAAGGAAAAAAACAAAAGAGGGGCTAGGAGGGAGGGTAACCCAGACTGCAACAGTGAACACACTTGAAAATCTACATTTATGGTAAGAGTACACAACTGTACTATGTCCTTCGTGGTTCACTGTTGCAGTCATCACTGTATTGTTGAGTCCCAAAGCTAAGAAAGGGTGGCTGGAGGAGAAACAGAGGGAGCGGTCACAAAACCTTGCAAAACCGCAGAAGCAAAACCTGCCCTGGATTTAGAATAGAGAGGGAGGTTGTAATGCTTAGAAAAAGTATGTACAGAACTCCAAGTAGCAGCTTCCAAAATATCCTTGGTAGGAACCCCACAAAGAAAAGTTGCTAAAGTAGCAGTAGCCCAGGTAGAATGAGTCCTAACATTAACAGGAACCAGATTGCCATGATAAGAGTAATAGAACTTGATGCAATGGGCAATCCACTTGGAAATAGTTTGCTTAGTGATTGCTTTCCCCTGAACAGTAGGAGCATAAGCGACAAACAACCGATCAGATTTCCGGAATATCTTGGTCCTGTCCAGGTATAGACGAAGCTGTCTGTGCACGTCTAGAGAGTGCAAAAGACTTTCTTCCTCACTTTGAGGATTAGGATAAAAGGTAGGCAAATGAATAGACTGATTCAAGACCACTGCTGGGCATAAATGTGGGATTAGTCCGTAGAGACAACCTGTCCTGATGAAAAATAAGGAAGGGTTCCACAGCCATGAGTGCTTGCAATTCTGAAATTCTTCTAGCAGAGGTAACATCCTTTGCTGTGGACTTCGGAGGCCTGTCTGCATCCCTGCGCCTCTTACACACCCCAGAAGCCGGAAAAGAATCTGAAGACATGTTATAATTAAACCTTTTTCTAAAATAGTAAAAGGCAAAGTTATATCTATGCCTAATAGTACGCTGATTAAATCTAGCACAAAACACACAATTAGCAACGTCGTGGTCAGGACCCAGGCAGGGAATACAGTAAGAGTGAAAATCCCTATGAGGTATTTGCTTCCCACAAGAAATACAATTATTAACTTTTTCTGACATCTGACTGGAGCAAGAAAAAGACCTCCCCAATGGGGTACTTATCTGTAAAAAATGAAAATCCTGGGATTAGATCCAAAAACAAACAGGAACAGGCCGACCGGCATCAGTGAACTGCAAAGGGCACCGCGCGGCAAGAAAGACTGGGGAAATGGCATCAGCTGAGGTCTTTATACCTTCCGGCGCATTGACGTCAGGATAAATGCGACCTCAGCTGGCGTCCGATCCAGACTTTGGGATTCTGGCTGATCGGGGGCTGCTGCTTGCAGGAAGAACCCTACAGTGATGACTGCAACAGTGAACCACAAAGGACATCTACAATGGTATCTAAAAAGCCTATGGTGTCAACATTCTCAGTATCTAGAAGCTGTGATTCCTATCATACCTTGCCTACAGTTAGAGTTCCTTTGGTGGGCAGAGGTCTGACCACCAAAACAAGGGGCTGCTATTCACTCTACCATCTGCCACCCAAACCCTAACTTTAGATGCATCAGACTATGCATGGGGGGCTCACTTGGTAGGGAAGTGCATTCAGGGCAAATGGAACCCAAGTCAAATGCACTTGCATATCAATCAAAAAGAAATGTTAGCTGTACAGAATGGTCTGACAGCCTTCGAGGACCACATTTGTCCAGGGCAATTAATGATAAAGACTGACAACACCACTGTTATGTGGTACATAAACAAGCAGGGGGGAAACCACTCATACCCTCTCTGAAGACTAGCCATGGCTCTGTGGAACACAGCCTTGAGCTACCAAGTACACCTACAGGCTCAATTCCTGCCAGGAAAGCTAAATACACTGGCAGACAAACTAAGCAGAAATCTGATGGACCCACATTAGTGGAAACTTGAACCAAAGACATTCAACATGTTGATAAACAAATGGGGGAGCCCAGAGATAGACCTGTTTGCCTCCCCCCAGAACTACCAATTGGACAAATTCTGCACAAGGACTCCCCACAAACAAGCTTCAAAAGTGGATGCGCTGTCCTTCACCTGGAAAATCTGTCGGTTTATGCCTTTCCTCCTCTGCCTCTTCTCTCCAAGGTACTACTAAAGATCAAACAGGACAAACCAAGGATGATACTGATTGCACCAGACTGGCCATGCCAACACTGGTACCCCCTTTTGCGCAGTGTGTCACTGCTGGCACCATGGCACCTGCCACAGACCTCTACCCTGCTGTCCTAGCAGGAGGGCCAGATTCTGCATCCTCAGCTTCAATCCCTGAAACTGACAACCTGGCTAATTACCTGATCTTTCCGTTACCACCCCTCAGTAAATAAGTGTTGGATGTCATTCTGGAGGCAAGGAGGCCTAGTACTAGAAAATCTTATGCTGAAAAATGGAAAAGATTCTGTTCCTGGAACCAAACTCAGGGGATGGGCACAGCAGCACCCAATTTACCTCAGATTCTTCAATATTTAACTGAGATGCTTCACAAGGGCCTTTCTTTTTCCTCCATCAAAATTCATGCCTCAGCCTTTTCAGCTCATTACAACACAGAACCACCCCTCTTCTCTCATTCACTTCTCAAGCAGTTCCTCAGAGGGGCCAATAACTTAAGACCACCCAGGAGAGCCCCAACTCCAGCCTGGGACATTAACTTTGTATTGGAAAAACTCACTCAACCGTCTTTTGAACCAGATGCAAGTGCAGAGTTGAAATTCCTTTCTTGGAAAACAGCCTTCCTTTTAGCCATCACTTCAGCAATTACAGGCCCTTATGGCAGTGGAGCCTTTCATCATCTTTCATGTGAACAGGGTGTCCCTCAGGACCAATCCCTCCTTCATGCCCAAGGTAGTTTCCAGTGTGACTCTTAATCAGTCCATTCATTTGCTAACCTTCTCTTCTAATCCACAGAACAAAGGGGGACGTATACTGCACTCCTTAGATGTGCGCAGACAACTTAGATTTTACTTGGACAGGACTAAACCTCTCAGGAAATCTGAACAGCTGCTGGTGGCATTTGCTGCAGGGGCAGAGGGGAAGGCCATTTCAAAGCAAACCATTTCTAAATGGATAGGCCATTGCATTCATTTCTGCTATAAGCACCTTAGAAAACCTATCACACAGGGAATAAGACCACATTCAACCAGGGCTGCATCTACCTCTACAGCCTTTCTCAGAGGTGTCCCTATCAAGGACATCCTAGAAGCTGCTACCTGGAGTTCTGTACATACTTTCACCAAGCATTACCATTTGCTAATTTTCTCTAAATCCAGAGCTGGTTTTGCCACTGCAGTCTTGCAGGGCCTTATAGCTGGTCCAGATCTAAATTCCTCCTCCCATCCTTAGCTTTGGGAATCTACCCAAATGTGATGACTGCAATAGTGAAACACAAAGAACATAGTACAGTTGTGTACACTTACCATAAATGTAGATGTTCAAGTGTATTCACTGTTGCAGTGCTGGTTACCCTCCCTCCAGCCCCCTGACTTCTTTTGGCTATACCTCTTTTCCTTTTTACTAGGCTTAAAGCTTTCTGGTGTATTTGCTTTTTTGTTGGAGGTATAACCTTGTATATATATTTAATTGCTTCCCATTCGGGTGGCACCTGTCATGTGGGGCAAGAAAAACTGATGTAATGGAGTCAGCTGCATGCTTTATACCCCTGACTACCTGATGTCATGGAAGATGAGACAGCAACCGACACAGGACCCAAGACTTTGATAATCAGGCTGACTGAGGGCTGCTGCAAGCAGATTACCCAAATGTGATGACTGCAACAGTGAATACACTCGAACATCTACATTTATGGTAAGTGTACACAACTGTACTTTTTTTCAGTTCTCCCAGCCATACAAAAATGACATTGTCAATGAAGCAGTAAAATCCTAATGCTTTATTAAAAGTAATAGGTATACACAAAAGCTTTTTCCCAATAATCTATGACTAAATTTATATAGCTATGGGCGATATGCCTCCAGTGCTACTCCTGTCAACTATTTTTGCAAAAGAATGTGTAAAATAATGGGAAGACAGCTACACACTAAACTGATATCATTGTTAAAAAAATAGAACTTTCAAGTTATGGAATCAGTATTACTTCTGATTTTAGGTTGCATTAAACAAATACATCACGCATCTCTTTTTTGAACCTCCTACCCCCACAGTCATTTTGTAAAGAGGATCAGTGACTGACCTGTAGAGTTTATGAATCTCAAACAAAATATTCCTTTGATATCTAAAAACATACTCAGTATCTCCTATCACCGACATAAACTTACAGAATTTTATATTTTCCTTTGTCTTTATTAAAAAATTGTGATAATAATTTCCTAAATTTAGTTTTGCAAGTTGGCTCAAACTTGTTATTGGGGGGGGGGGGGGAGTATATAACTAGTATTTTTCAGAACATTGTTAAATAAACTAAACCTAAAACTTTAGTCAAATGAATCTTCTGGGAAAAAACACACTTTTGCTAACCAACATTATTAAGCCTCTCTTACCACATCAATTAATATCAATTGTAATCATTAATAGTTGTGCTATTTAAACTTGCCATTTGCCTCATTAAGTGTCAGTCATGGAACTGCTGACCCCTATTTGAGTTATGAAAACAGATAAGCATGGGAGTTTATTGACTCTGAACAATGGATACTATGAACACAGTATGCTTTAGATATTAAATTGTCAAAACTTATTCAAAAACTGATCATAAGCAGATTTTGGAGGCATATAAGTACATTCATGTGTTCATTGAACAGTTACTAGATGAGCAAAGGATCAGTAAGGAATTGTCTGAGTATGTTATAGTTAGTAATTCTATAATATCAATCAATCAACAAGTCAATCACTGACTCTTCATTATTTTGTCACTATTATTTTGCTAGTGTTGTACCATGTGTGACAAACAAGGCAACCAACAGTTAAAAGCAGAACTACAACAGTATAACAACAATATTTAAGTCCAACAACTCTGGCACATGTCACCATTCTGCCATCTGTATTTTGTAGTGCCTTCCTTTTGTTAATGTATACAGGAAGCAGTCTATCATGTCAGGTGGTGTGCACCTTTCTTGCATTGTTCACCTATGTTTCATCAAGCCTAATATCCCTGAAGCTTCAGCTGAATTGAACAAATGGGGTAAAGCTTCAGACCAATAAAAATTAAAAAAATATATTTTCTGCAGGGGGCAAGCCCCCCTGTACTTATATAAACGAACTCTATGGTCACATAGCCACTAAGTCAAGAGAAGAGCCCACACATGGCTGAATCATTACAGATGCACAAATAGAAACTGCTGTAACAAGATCACCATTAGGGAACTGAAATCAATGAATTTAAAACAAATCCACTTTAAACTTGAACAAATGTAAGGTAACATTTCTGCATGATAGGTGTTCAAAACCACCTGCTTACATTATAGTTTGTGTGCTGGTGGAATTTATGACATGCCTATGTTTAATATTGCTAGCTATTACTGGTGTGTTATTTATTTGAACTTAAGCTGAACTGAAATGGATCATGCTGCTATTTCTCCAGTTTTTTTAATAATAATAAAATACTGGCTGCAGAGTTAAAAAACACACTTTATCCTTTTAATGGTAAGTGCTTTCATTCTAAACAGAACTTTCTCAGCATTTAATGCTAGGATCTATGAGTATTTGCATGCTATAGAGATAACTGATATGGGCAATGCTTTGGCTAAGTATATTGTTCAAGAGCATTTGGGCCAGGCTGAGAATAATGCTAATTGTATAAACGTTAATGTTAGTATGAATTATTTTTTTATTTAGTGTTATAGATCAGGTCAGTAATTATGAATGTAGATTTGACGCTGAAAAGGAATTAGATTGGAAGGAATACTGCAGGCAGGTTAGATCGGATGCCTGCAGGTTTCCAGGGTTGAATGATAAAGAATATTTTAAAGTAGCACTGCAAAGGAAAGGGTTAAAGCATCGCTGTGAGTTAATTGATGTTAATTATGTAATTAAATGAACTGTTTAAAAGGTCTTGAGTAATTGTGAATGGATGGTCTGATGAAGTTCTGTTTAGAATGATAGTGCTTACCAAAAGTGTGTTTTTTAATTTTGCGGCCGGTATTTAATTATTTTTTTTGGTTCTATTTTTTGTGAGTTCATTGTTTTTTTATTATTTATGTTGTTTTAATAACAACACAGAATCTGTATTTTATGCACACATATGCATATATATATATATATATATATATATATATATATATCTATATGTATAAAATCTATATCTATATCTATCTATGTATATATATATCTATATATATATATATATATATTTATTTATTTTTTTTTGCATATATGTATATATATATATATATATATATATATATATATATATATATATATATATATATATATATATATATATATATATGTATATATATATATATATATATGTGTGTGTGTGTGTGTGTGCATGTTCCTATACATATATATGTTTGTGTGTAGAGAGCGAGTTTCATAATGAGAGGAAAAAGGTATGTGTCATAAAGGAGGTTCCCTAATCCTATATTCACTCACTCATTCTCTAACTGCCCAGTTAATCTTTAGGATGTGGAAGTGGAGACCTGATGTCCTTCAAGAATACAACTGCAGTCATAACATATGGGTTGTCCTGCCTCCGGCAGTCCTCGGTCGGCCGGATTCCAAAGTCTGGGTCCGGCGTCGGCTGGTGTCGCCTCCTCTCCGACGTCAGAACGGCTAGAGTATAAAGGCATTGGCCGACGCCATCTTCTTCAGTCTTTCTTGCCGCGCGGTGCCCGAAGCAGAAGCAGTTCTCAAGTGCCGGTCGGTCAGCTCCTGTGTTTTCAGTACCAAAGTCATCTAAAAGCTAAGTACCCCGTTGGGGAACATTTTATCTTGCCTCAGCCGATGTCAGAACAAATTGAGAAAGTTAATAATTGTTTGTCTTGTGGTAAACAAATACCTCATAAGGACTTCCATTCTTATTGCCTCCCTTGCCTGGGCCCAGACCATGACGTCTCGGCCTGTGCTTGTTTTAATAAGCGCACTCTCAGGCGCCGGGCAGAATTTGCTGAAGACTTTTTCGGCGAATCTTTCGCTTATATCATGCCGTCGGAACTACCGACAACTCAATCTACCAAAAAATGAAAGGACCGGGGCCGACATCCTCGGCCCGCGTCCCCCACCGATACTCCTCCTAAACCCTCCGCGAGTGCTTCGGTCCCTTCGGAAGTGGTAATTCAACCGCTCCAGGCCGACGACACAGAGTTAACACGTCCTTCGGTCTCGGAGCCTACACTGGTGCCGGTTGTTGATTTTCCTCCAGAAACCAAAGTTCTGAATCTACCCGACACCCTTCCTGTGGATAAGGTTACTCCTGCACGTGGGGCAGCTAGGCCTCCTGTATCCATGTCCATCAAGGCCTTTGCACGTGCTAAGGCCGCCATCCAGGCCAAGGCCCATCCTAAACCTACTGCCCAGGCCCCTTCTTCTGATAAACAGATCATGTCTCTTGCTGCAGATCTTATTTCTCGTATCAGGGGGTTTCACCCTCATCCAGACAAAGGTTCTCAGCCGCCTGCAGAGAAAAGGCCCAGAACTGAGCAGGCCGACAACCTCTCTTCAGATGAAGCCTCTGGGGATTCTGAGCATTCGGATACCCAAGAAGAATCCTTCCAGGCCTATGAGGACTCTGATGCTGAGGAATCAATTCCCTCTGCCTCTCCTCCAGAGGATTTTTCGTTCGGTGAAGTCCTACACTCTATGAGGGAGCATTTTAAATGGCAAGGTCAGGAATTCTCTGATTCCAGGAAAAGGCTACGTACCTTCCTCAAGCTACCCCAGCACAGACCTTTAGCTATCCCTCCAGTTATGGATGTCCTACACCCACAAACATCTCTTTAAGGCCCATTCTGTGGATCTAGAAACTATTTCACAGGGCCCCAAGGGAGTGGCTACTTCCACAGCCAAGAATCCACTGCCAGCGGATAGGGAAGCTAGGTCCCTGGAGAGATGGGGTAAAAAAGTTTATACCTCTACCACCCTGGCCATGAGGTCACTTAACTGCCTTTTTCATATGTTTCAGTACCAGGATTTTTTACTGGATGATTTACAGAAAAAGCTAGCCTCTCCTGAGCCTATTGATAGAAAGGCATTGCAGGATCTAGTACATAACACTCAGCAGGTTAGCAATCATTTTCTTCAGTGTGGTTATGATGCATTGGAGGCTTCATGTAGGGCAGCTATGACTGGGGCTGTTATACGTAGACATGCTTGGTTAAAAGAACAGCCACTGCCAGACCATGTTAAAGTAAAATTACTTGATGCACCTCTGGAAAAACAGAAGCTTTTTGGTGCTAATGCACAAGATGTGTTGAAGTCCATTGAGGAAAAAGCTAAATCAGTACAGACAGTAAGAGATTTCCTCCAGGTTCAGCCACCCAGATTCAGCAGGAATTGGCCTTCAAAGAATTGGTCCTTTCCAGACACTGACAAGTTTCAAAGGGGAAAAAACAGGCGTGCCCGAGGGAGAGGGCAATACCGAGGCTCCTACAGGGGCCGCCAATGGCAACCACCAAATCAAAGAAGTGGCACAGGCAGTCCAGCTGCACCACAAGGACAACCACAATGACTTGACTTTCATACCGTCTACAAAGGCTCAAAGAGAAGCACCTTTGGGCGGAAAATTATCCTTATTCTCAAAAAACTGGCATATTTTAACCAAGGACAAATGGATTCTGGATTTAATAGACAAAGGTAACAGATTCCACTTCCATACTTTACCAATAAGACAAGGCATGCCAAACCTGCCACTTCATCAAAGGGCAGAGGCACTCATTCAAGTTTCAAAGCTGTTAAATATAAAAGCAATAGAAAAGGTCCCTCCACAGGAACAAGGCCAGGGATTTTATTCAAGACTGTTCCTTGTTCCAAGAAAGGAAAACAAATGGAGGCCTATACTGGACTTGTCTACTCTAAGTACTTATCTCATTGTGCCAAAGTTCAAAATGCTGACTTTGCAGCAACTCCTTCCCATGCTGGGCAAGGGGTCTTGGCTGGTCACTCTGGACCTCAAGGAGGCATACCTGCATGTCCCAATCAGACAAAGCTGCAGAAGATACCTCAGATTTCTTGCAGGGACAGAGCATTATCAATTCTCAGCATTGCCGTTTGGCTTATCTACTGCACCCAGAGTGTTTACGAAATGCCTGGCATCAGTAGTGGCACACTGCAGACTCCAGGGGATTCAAATCTACCCCTACCTGGATGACTGCCTCATACAAGCAGACAACAAACAAACCTTGATAGCAAGCTTGGACTATGTCATTCAATTACTACAGGCCTTGGGATACACAGTCAACATTCAGAAATCAAGACTTCTGCCATCCAAACAGATTATTTTCCTAGGAGCCAAACTGGACACAAAAACACAAATGGCTTATCTCACAGAGGAAAAACAACAGCAGTTACCAGAGTACTTCAAAGGCCTAGCAAAGCTCTCCCAGCTGACTGCAAGGAAAATCCTGCAGGCCCTGGGGTTCATGGCATCTTGCATTATTCTGATACCTTTGGCAAGACTTCATATGAGAAAGCTACAATGGTATTTAAAAAGCTTATGGTGCCAACACAGCCAAAGCCTAGAGGACGTAATCCCACTCATTCCATGTCTACAAAGAGAATTTTTGTGGTGGGCTCAAACAAGTCAGTTAAACAAAGGCATGTCTTTCAACAAACCTCAAGCAGGTCAAATGATTACAACAGACGCCTCAGACCATGGATGGGGGGCGCACATGGAGGGCAGATGCATTCAAGGTCAATGGACACCAAGGGAAAGGCATCTGCACATAAACCAGAAAGAGATGTTGGCAGTGATACATGCAATCGAGACTTTCGAAAAATCACTTCAACAAGGACATTTACTAATAAGGACAGAGAACACCACTGTTATGTGGTATATAAACAAGCAGGGAGGCACTCATTCTTATCCCCTCTGCAGACTAACAATGATTCTCTGGGAAAAATCCCTAAGTCTGAAGATACATCTACAATCCCAGTTTGTGCCAGGCAAGGACAATGTACTGGCGGACAAGCTGAGCAGAAATTTCTTGGATCCACACGAATGGATGCTGCATCTTCACATTTTTTCACAAATAGCAAGGACATGGGGAAGACTGGACATAGATCTCTTTGCTTCTCACTTGAATCATCACCTGGAAAAGTTCTGTACAAGGACCCACCATCCTCTAGCCTGGAAAA